>NC_057809.1:235674505-235871338 GCF_018294505.1 Triticum aestivum
CAGCGCAAGGCGGCGGCTTGCGGCGGCGGGTGGCGCGGGCAGGCGGCGGGGCGGCTCGGGCTCCAAGGGGGGCGAGGCACGGCTTATAAGGAGGGGGTGGCTTGGCTTGGGGAAGGGGGCGGGGTCGTGGCCGACACAACCACGGTGTGCGGCGGCGAGCGCGGTCTCCAGGTGGGAGACGACGGCGTGGGAAGGTGGGCCGGCGGCCTGGCTCGGCTGGGCCTCGGCCAAGTCGGGCGCTGCGTTTTTTTTACATAATTTCACCGAAACAAATAAAATCCTAGAAAATAAAATAAAAATCTAAAAATGCCAAACCTAATTTTAACTGTCTAAATAAAATATTTAGAACAAGATGAACATTTTCTTGGCCCTAAAGTGCAACTTTGAAAAACGTGCAATTTTTCTAATTCAAATAAAATAGCGATAAACTCCAAATAAAAACCAAATATTTGATTTTAATATTTTCCCTCCAATAGCTCATTTATTTTGGAGAAGTCATATTATCTCCTCTCATATATTTTAACATGAAATATTTTCAAAGAGAAAAATAATTAAAACCAAAAATCCTCGTTTCGATATTTGGTAAAACCCAAATATGAAAACAAGGAAATCCCCAACTCTCTCCGAGGGTCCTTGAGTTGCTTAGGATTTCGAGGATCGCGAAACGAAATGCAGTAAAATATGATATGCATGGATGATCTATGTATAACATTCCAAATTGAAAATTTGGGATGTTACAATACCATATCATCATACTACATCACAATCATTTTAACGCAATGTTGGTATGCAAGATAAATCATTATCCACTCCTAGGTACTTATGCATCACGTGAGAAACTATAATATCTAATTGTCATTGCAAACATGTTTGATCATAATGGGCTGAAGCATGGATACTAGGTTAAACATATTTACAAAAACAGAACAAGTCGAGTTCATACCTGTTTCTCTCTGCCACGAATATCGTCATTATTGCCTTTCACTTGCACGACCGAACGATATGAAAATGATAATAGTGCAAGAGTGTCGTGGACTAAGCAGGAATCTGCAAACATTTTATTCAACAAGAGAAGACAAGGTAAAATGGGCTCTTTGTTAGATCAACAATAATGCATATAGAGCCACTCAACATTTTCATCATGGTCTTCTCCTCGGTATGACTCAATAAAAAGGAAAAGAAATTCAGAGAAACATACTGAAATATTTTTGGAGTTTTTGATTTTCTTGAACAAGCAAATAAAAGGAATGGCAAAAACGAGAAAAACTATTTACACGGGAAAGATCCCAACAAGCAAAAGAAGAAAAAGGAAATCTTTTGGGGGTTTCTCTTTAGTGCTACAGCTAACTACTCTAGAAAGAAAAATCAAAAAGAAGCAGGAAATATTTTTGGATTTTCTCAAAGTTTTTCAAACACACAAGAAGAAAACGAGAAAATAAATCTAACATGGATAATACAATGAAAAAATGTGGACACCAACAACTGGAATGAAATGTGTGAACAAGAATGTAATCTCGGTGGGAATATGTACTCCCCCAATCTTAGGCTTTTGGCCTAACTTTGTAGCGACCCGACCTTAGATGGTCAAGTCTCTGTGCTTAAGTGTCATCCTTGGATCGGTATGCCGACACACACAGTACTTGTGGATTTATAACAGAGGTAAATCACATGTATAGAGTAACTTAAATACTATTACCTCAATCCAAATAGCGGAAGTAACAACAAGGTTGTGGAGTTCCCAACAACACTAACGGCAAATTTGAGTGTGGACATCATAACCCTAACGTATCACTTACTCATCATATGATTCCTGCAACATGAGACGTTGCTGCCATGTAGGTCAGTACATTGAATGTACTGGCAAATTCACACTGTAGAGCAATGCTGAAAAATGGCTATCACTACATGCATATTTGGCTGGTGGAGGCTCGAAGTTTAATTTTGCATAAAGCTGACTTTCCCTACAACAAAGGAATATATTTTATTTAACTACAAAGTTGGTTGAAAATATTGAGAAGGTTCCTCCAACTCAATCCCAAGTTAACAGTAATAACCCAACAAGTTTATTAAGTAAAGTGATGAGATCAAACCAATAATTCAAGTACCAGATACTCAAGATGTCCATAACCGGGGACACGGCTAATCATGATTAGTTTGTACACTCTGCAGAGGTTTGCACACTTTTCCCCACAAGACTCGATCTCCTCCGTTGGATTTCTCGCACTACATGGTGTTTGAGAAACGGATGACCGAGACACAGTCTTTCAGAAGTGTTAACTCTTTACTCTGGGTAGACAGTACCAACCTGCATCCCCTACATCTGCTAGCCTACCACTGAAAGAGGTCACACAACATACTCAACTATGCTAGAGCCCATAATGGCTTGTGGCTGCACACGGAAGTTTCCAGGATGAATAAGCTTATGATCCCTTTGAGCCTAGGTGGCAAACCGTAGGATGATCACACGGGTACTCCGGGATATCCTAGGATAACACTGGATTCTCCAAGTGCCCAGACAACCAGTGGGTGCTCCAGGGTGCCCCAACCATTCCACCCAGATGTGTATTAAAGTAGCCACCTTAAGTTTCCCTTAGTTATTATCTCTCACAACTTTCATGAATCTCACAAACCAATCCACTTCTACGAGCATAACATAGCAGTATAAGCATAACGTAGTAACACCCAGGGGTTTGGATATAAGATAGTAGGTTCCTACCTCATCAACTACTTCCAAGTACCCACATGTTATCCCATCCTACTCATGTAATGTTTGAGGGTGAAACTAATGCATAAAAACTGGGTATGAAAAATATGATCAAAGTGTGAACTTGTCCTGTACTATTGATGAAGATGATTCGCACTCATAACTCCTGATAGTTCTACTCGTCACACTCCGTTCAATCTATCGTGAGCAAGCAATTGCATAAATAAGCAATCATACAGAAAAATCGAAGAAAAGACTTCGGAAAACTTCGAAAACAAGCAACTAACTCTTGCAACAGAAAATAGTTTCTAACAGTACCAAAATTGGATGGATTTGGTCTTATCAGAAAGTTTGGGTCAAGAGCTTTGATTTGCAAAAAGAATCAACTAAATCAGAGTTACGAAACTCAAGTTATGATCAAAAGAAGTTTGAATATGAATTTGAACAAATTTCGAAATTTGAAAATTTCAAAAATTTGATGTGACAGGTTCACTGGATAGGTGAAAACAAGACAACTATAGGCGCTGATTTCATCTAATTTGGATGAACGAGTAAAAAGTTATGGCTATTTCAAAAATTAGGGCTAAGCTGTTTTACGGAAGAAAAATAGCTACGGCTAAAAGAATTCTAGGTCTAATGTATAAATATAGAGACTAATTGATAATCTAATTATTCTACCGTACTAGTCTAGAAATAATAAACTACGAAAGTATAAAAGGAAAAAAAGGAAGAAAGATACCTTTATAAGGTAGAGAAAAGACGACTTCGGAGAGCGGAAACAATTTCCAGAAGTCCCGCAGGAGAGGAGAAAAATATTTTTCTTAAATGAATCTAGTCAAACCAAAATATTGATTTAACCCGAATCAGATGATTTTTAGAAGCTCTATAAGTCTATATTTATAGGTGGAAAAGTGGTTCAGAGATTAATAGCTAGGCAATGTGGGACTAAACATAGACGAAAAGAAAAGAAACACAGGAGAAAAGAGGCACCTCCCGCATGGGCCTAAAGGCCATCGGCGGTTCGGCCAGCTGTGCCTGCGGCTGCAGTTTTTTTTGAACTTTTTTTAAGAAAAGAAAATATTTCTGAAAATAGTATTTTTTTTCTCTAAGCATAAGCGAAAAATAAATAAAAACAGTGAAGGCCTTGTCTACTGACTATGTTGCGCCCGTGGGCGGAGGATAGTTATAAGCCGCACATCCAGTTTGTTTTTTAAATAGAAACAGAAAAGGAAAAAGTGAATAAAGAAAATGAAAATAAAATTATATATAGGCATATTATATATCAAAAATTCCAGAAAAATATTTTCTACAACATGAACATTGTTTTAGCATCAAATAAATTCCACAAAAAATAAAATAAAACTAACAGAGCTACTACTGCAATAAAATCTCATAAAAATCATTTTAAAAGTACCAAAATAAATTCAAATTTATTTCTCTCCAATTATGTAATGTAGGGAATCATTTTACCCTAATTTCCATATATTTTATTTTTTGAGAAAAATAATTTGAATAAAATCCAAATAACTCCAAAATGAGAAATAATTTCAAAACAGACTTTCAATTTGATTCTTTTAAAATCCCAACTCATATTTCATATGATTTGAAGAAGTCATTTTATCTACTCTCATGAAAATCATTGAGTTGCTTAAAGTTTCTGAATTGAAAAAAATTATTTCCAAATAAAAATTCAAATCTTTTCAAAACCCCTTACATTTATTTAAATGGAAGAGGTCATGTCATCTTCTCTCCAGGGTTTTGTGATGAAAATAATTTGAATTCATGGAGATCAAAATGCAAAGTGAAAGTTTGGGGAAGTCCTTTTATTCCCTCTCATTTAACTTTCAAAAGTTCCAAATTTCACTCAATTGCACTCAAGCAACCACACCACAAATCAAAAAATCAATCAAAACTATTTATTTAATATAACATTCCAAAATTTAGAATTTTGGGATGTTACAAACTTGGTGATCAATCAGTAGTTGAGCGGGCACCCATGGATCCCACTGCTGAGGTACCTCCTCTGCTGCAGCTTGGTTGTTCCGGTAGGTGATGATATCTGCAGGCATAATCTTGTATCCACCCCTGGCAATAGGATCAAACAAAGCAGGTGCAGGCAATGGAATAATATCATGAGTTCTCACACTAAAAACCAGGGTATACGGAATAGGGATGTTAGGATAATCGGTAGCAATAAATTGGTGGTGTTCCATGGTCGCACGATCTAGGTAAACCTTGGGCAAAGGATAATCATGCAGGCGTATCTCAACATTAAAGCGAGCCGTCAAACGAATAGCTTAAATGCCACCATGTATTTTACCCTTGGACTTATTACTGTGAAGGCGACGTGCCACAATAGCTCCCAAGCTATAAGTGTTGTCACCCTCTAGTGCACGATGTAAAACAACAAGGTTTGGGGCACTGAGTGAGGGAGTCCTGGACTAAGGGTTCCTCATGCGTCCGGCCTATTGGACATGGGCCGGACTGATGCGCTATGAAGATACAAGATCGAAGATTCTCACTCGTGTCCGGATGGGACTCTCCTTGGCGTGGATGGCAAGCTTGGCGTTCGGATATGGAGATTCCTTTCTATGTAACCGACTTTGTACAACCCTAGTCCCCTCCGGTGTCTATATAAACCGGAGGGTTTAGTCCGTAGAGACAATCGTAATCACATGGGCTAGACTTCTAGGGTTTTAGCCATTACGATCTTGTGGTAGATCAACTCTTGTAATACTCATGTTCATCAAGATCAATCAAGCAGGAAGTAGGGTATTACCTCCATAGAGAGGGCCCAAACCTGGGTAAACATTGTGTCCCCTGTCTCCTGTTACCATCAACCTCAGACGCACAATTCGGGACCCCCTACCCGAGATCCGCTGGTTTTGACACCAACATTGGTGCTTTCATTAAGAGTTCTGTTGTGCCGTCATCAGAAGGTTCGATGGCTCCATCCATCATCTAGAACAACACTGCTCGGGGGGATGTTGATGTCTACTACACAACCTTCTTCTTGTAGACGTTGTTGGGCCTCCAAGTGCATAGGTTTGTAGGACAGTGGCAAATTTCCCTCAAGTGGATGACCTACGGTTTATCAATCCGTGGGAGGAGTAGGATGAAGATGGTCTCTCTCAAACAACCCTGCAACCAAATAACAGAGAGTCTCTTCTGTCCCCAACACACCCAATACAATGGTAAATTGTATAGGTACACTAGTTCGGCGAAGAGATGGTGATACAAGTGCAATATGGATGGTAGATATATGTTTTTGTAATATGAAAATATAAAAACAGCAAGGTAACTAATGATAAAAGTGAGCACAAACGGTATTGCAATGCTAGGAAACAAGGCCTAGGGTTCATAATTTCACTAGTGCAAGTTCTCTCAACAATAATAACATAATTGGATCACATAACTATCCCTCAACATGCAACAAAGAGTCACTCCAAAGTCACTAATAGCGGAGAACAAACGAAGAGATTATGGTAGGGTATGAAACCACCTCAAAGTTATTCTTTCTGATCGATCTATTCAAGAGTCCGTAGCAAAATAACATGAAGCTATTGTTTCCGTTCAATCTATCCTAGAGTTCGTACTAGAATAACACCTTAAGACACAAATCAATCAAAACCCTAATGTCACCTAGATACTCCAATGTCACCTCAAGTATCCGCGGGTATGATTATACGATATGCATCACACAATCTCAGATTCATCTATTCAAACCAACACAAAGTACTTCAAAGAGTGCCCCAAAGTTTCTACCGGAGAGTCAAGATGAAAACATGTGCCAACCCCTATGCATAGGTTCATGGGCGGAACCCGCAAGTTGATCACCAAAACATACATCAAGTTAATCAATAGAATAACCCATTGTCACCACGGTTATCCCACGCAAGACATACATCAAGTGTTCTCAAATCCTTAAAGACTCAATCCGATAAGATAACTTCAAAGGGAAAACTCAATCCATTACAAGAGAGTAGAGGGGGAGAAACATCATAAGATCCAACTATAATAGCAAAGTTCGCGATACATCAAGATCGTACCACCTCAAGAACACAAGAGAGAGATCAAACACATAGCTACTGGTACATACCATCAGCCCCGAGGGAGAACTACTCCCTCCTCGTCATGGAGAGCACTGGGATGATGAAGATGGCCACCGGAGAGGGATTTCCCCCTCCGGCAGGGTGCTGGAACGGGTATAGATTGATTTTCGGTGGCTACGGAGGCTTCTGGCGGCGAAACTCCCGATCTATTATGCTACTCAAAGTTTTTAGGGTATATGGGTATATATGGGAGGAAGAAGTACGTTGGTGGACCTCCGGGATGTCCACGAGGCAGGGGGTGCGCCCAGGGGGTGGACGCGCCTACCACCCTCGTGGGCAGCCCGGGACTCTCCTGGTCCAACTCCGATACTCCGTGGGCTTCTTCAGGTCAATTGGACTCCGTTTGATTTTCCTTTTCTGTGATACTCTAAAACAAGGAAAAAACAGAAACTGGCACTAGGCTCTAGGTTAATAGGTTAGTCCCAAAAATCATATAAAATAGCATATAAATGCATATAAAACATCCAAGGTTGATAATATAATAGCATGGAACAATCAAAAATTATAGATACGTTGGAGACGTATCAGCATCCCCAAGCTTAATTCCTACTCGTCCTCGAGTAGGTAAATGATAAAAACAGAATTTTTGATGTGGAATGCTACCTAACATATTTATCCATGTAATTCTCTTTATTGTGGCAAGAATATTCAGATCCATAAGATTCAAGACAAAAGTTTAATATTGACATAAAAATAATAATACTTCAAGCATACTAACCAAGTAATCATGTCTTCTCAAAATAACATGGCCAAAGAAAGCTATCCCTACAAAATTATATAGTCTGGCTATGCTCTATCTTCACCACACAAGATATTTAAATCATGCACAACCACGATGACAAGCCAAGCAATTGTTTCATACTTTTGATGTTCTCAAACTTTTTCAATCTTCACGCAATATGATGCGGAGCATCCTACGAACATCACCATGTCAAAAGTCCATTTGGCAAGTGACACGTGCGACATCTACTTCACACACACAAAGGTGAATCATCTCCTTTACATGTGCTCACTTGACCCTCTCGAGGATGGTATACTACTTGACACTCCTTATGTGTGCATGCATAGGTATTGTCAACATCACGGATGTCGAGGAGGAGTGCGAGCGCAAGTGTACGTCTACACCATCCGTGAGGGAAGCGTGGAAAAGAAGACGGAAGAAAGGAGAAGAAGAAGACGGGGCGGCTGCTGGAGTCAGGCCGGACGTCCGGACCTCCGTTCGGATCATCCGGGCTCAGCCGGATCATCCGGGTCCCCCTCCGGATCATCTGGATAACTCGCAACATAAGACACCCAAAGGCCTCATGTGAAGCCGGATCATCCGGACGATGGCCGGATCATCCGGACCCCCATCAGGATCATCCGGGCCTTGCCTGCGTGCAACGTTCCGGGCCGAGGCCCACGTACCCTTTCCGTCCCCTCACTTACCCCTTTGTGTCTTAGACTATAAATAGACCTACTCCACCTCCTTTCTAGGGTTTGCGTTGGTTTAGCTCATTTGAGAGATAGAGCTACGCTCATCCATATCGGATCTCCTTCGTGCGAGAGACCGCGGCCTCTTCGGAGAAGATCCCTTTGGATTCAAGCCCCCTTTTCTAAGGGAAGATCCCCCCGTGGATTCAAGACCTCCTCACGGAGAAGACCGGCTACCCTTGTATCATCCTTAGTTGTCCGTGGATCATGTATCTTCTCATATGTATTCGAGGATCTAGCACATGTGTGACTTATTCTTGTAGGTTGAGTTATTCTCTTGTGTTTCCTCTTGTGTTTTCCCTCGTGTTCTTCGCGTTCTTGGACAGGATCCGCTCCTTTCTTGAAAGACCGGGCCATTAGGGTTCTACCCTACATCATCTTGGTATAATGAGCCTCGTTGATCACGATTTCGGAGCCTCCCCCACCGTTTTCTAGCCTTCTTTTGCTTGATTTCGTCCTAAATTCGAAAATCCCCACCAAAAATAGCCCCAAAATTTTTTGTGATTTGTTGGTTTTGATGATGTTTTGTTGATTTTGATCCATGGATTTGCTTGGTTTCGAGTGGATCTAGCATCTCCCCAAGTTTCCCCACCTTCCATCCACGAAATCTCATCAATTTTGACCCCGAAATCATCCAATTTCTGCCCAAAAATTCGTCCCCGAGAGAAAATCCCGAGCAGTTTGACCTGCCCGGATCATCCGGAAGTGCTCCTGGATCATCCGGATCCACCCAGATCAGCTGGACCATCTCCCAGATGTCCGGACGCCCCACACGACAGAAATCCGGTTGATGAACCCGGATCATCCGGACCTACTCCCGGATGTCCGGATAACCCTGACACTGACTCGGCTGAATTTTTGTTTTGGCCTTATCTAATTCACCTGACCTCCGTTTTTGACGTTCTTTAGAGAGTTTTGAAGCTCTTGACATTCCCCTTCTCACAAAAATAACACCACCATCATTTGACTCCATCAAATTTTCTGAAATTTGGCATGTTTGCCTAGGCCCTCCACCATATCATCTACTACACCACCACCGACTTCCACAACCTAACCCATTTCGATCCCCATTGTATATGTGGTTGTTTGAGTTGTGACTTGAGTCTCCTAAGGTGTTTCGGCTACTTAGGGACGGTTGCTTCTTCATCGACCACCACCAATTCCGCATAACCTTGCCCACCATACGCTTCCGCCACCTCAACTTAACCCAATTTTGTTTGTGTTGTGAGTTGTGTCTTCTAAGGTGTTTAGGCTACTTAGGAACCATGCTTTCAACTCCAACACCGTGTATAGTCCACCATAACCTCAACTTCCGCATTGCCTAGTGCAACACCACCGCTTTCCTCTACCACCATTTGACTTTTGTCCTTGAGATTTTGAGTTGTGGTTTTTCCATTTCCTAAGGTGTTTCGGCTAATTAGGAATGGGTCAACATCGACAACACCGCCTCTCATCATTGCCACGGACGGTAACCTCGACGAAACCATTATATATTTCCCTTGCAATTGCATTGTTAACCCCTAGCCCATTTTGCGTCACTTGCCTATCGAGACTAGCCATTTGAGTATTGCCGGCAACGTTACTTGTGCACATTAGTGATCTACACCTCCCATTGCATACATACCATATCATTTTGGTATCATATCATCCCTTGTGCCACAAGATTGTTTCTGTATATACCCAATTGCTATCTTGGTTTGTGCATTTCGCATTGTGGCATTACAAAAAAAGAATAAAGCTGTTAAGCAAAGAAAAAGAGTGAACAAAGAGCTTGTAAGCAAGTGCCATAGCATCATCCCACATTGCACATATGATTGTCATATCCGATCATCTTGGATCATACCACCGGAATATCATACCTATATAGCATACTTCGGATAGAAAGTCGATACATTTTGCATCTTATAGGTTGTGCACAAGTGTCGTATCCGCCTATTGAGCAATCGTGCTAGCGTCTCTCTTGAGTTGTCCAACACGAGCTTTTTCCGTGGATTCCACATTTTGTGCTCATCCTTGGTTGCACGACCCCATTTATCTATTCGTGTGTGCGTTTCCGTGTGCCATTCATTGCTATTGGTATACTTGTTACACTTGCGAATTTGTGAATCTTTTTCAACATTATTGACTCTTGCTAACATTTTTCATTAAATTTTCGTGCCACTATCCTTACCGAGCTCCACCATAAGCCTTACTTGTGTAGGTGTGAGAAACCGACAAGAATTGGTACCAATTGTGCTATTTCCTTGTCCACATTGGAGTGATCATTGATCCACTTTCAACTTCGGTCAAGGTATATTTGGTATTCGTTCTTCTCTTTCTCCCACTCATATTTTCTCGAGTCTTGTGATGGATAGGGAAGGCATTTCATCTTTGGTCTACAACAACAACGACGAGTTCGATGCCACAAACAACTCCACCGACGCCAAGATGCAAGCTCAAATGGAGGAGATCAAGGTCCTCATCAAGTCCTACAAGCGGTCTTCCTCATCTTCGAGAAGACGCTCAAGAGCACATGCCTCTGAGCTACCATCTCCGGCAAGATCACATCGGCATCGACACCATCACCAACAAGGACGTGAAGGTCTAGAGATCAACACCAACAACCGCTCAATGACTTCACCATCCCCCTTGGCATCTTCGCCAAGCGACTTCAGGGCATCTTCGCCAACGGACATACGACATCTTCGCCCACAATCACCTCAAGAGAAGCTCCCCAAGCTCAAGTCCGCGACTTCCACGAGCTACTACGACCTCGACACCGACCACAAGATTCCTTTCTATGGGACTTAAGAACCCGAGGAGTATCTCGAGTGGGAGCACCTAATGGACGACTACCTCAAGCTACAAAAGTTCCTCCCAAAGATCAAGTGAAGTGCGCCACAAGGAACTTCCACGACTACGCGTCCACATGGTGGCTTCACGCACCTTCGGAGACTGTCGGTGTTCTGGGAACGGGGGTCCCCAGACTTGCCTGCCTGCGGCCTGTGGCGTGGCTCAAAGGGGGGCCCAGCGCGGCCCATCTTCACCAACACAAACCCAAGACCCTCGCGAGGGGCCAAGCCTCGCAGGGCGGGCGACACGAAGCTTCCTCAGGCGCGGCCTCGTTAGGCTGGCTCACGAGGAGGCGGAGAGATCAAGGTGGGGTATCTCACGAGGTGCCCGTGACGCAAGCCATGACGACCGGGGGCACCAGGCGGGTGCCAGCCCGCGCAGCATCCTCCCTTCCTCTTTGGTGCAAAGGGGGCAAGCGCAGCCGCGGAGTACCGAGGCATCAGGCAAAGGTTGCCATTTCGGTGCAACGAGACCAAGACCAGGAGGACTACGAGACGGAGGTCACCGTGGAGCCCAAGACGGCGTCATCACCAGAGCTTTTCGTAGGCGAAGACTACTTTTGTTAGGATAGTTGATACTACCTGTCCCCCTACAAATTAGCCCGCCATTGTTGGCTCCCTTCCCGCTCGATATTTGGGAAGAGGACCAGGGCCTCTATAAATAGGACCAGCCACCCACAGAGCCAAAGGAGGCTGAAGGCGAGGCTGGGTAAAAAGGGCTGGCCGCAGAGTTGGAAAGATAGAGAAGATCAGGTAGAGAGAGAGAGTAAGGTGACTGAGCTCCTCCCAGCAGTTCATCGCCCTAGCTAAGAACAGACCCTCGCAAGGCTGTTCTTCCTTGTATTGTTCATCATCATCAGCGCAAGAGGCAATCCACCACACCACACACTGGAGTAGGGTATTACATCACAATGGTGGACCGAACCAGTATAAACCCTGTGTCTCTTGTGTTGTTCTTTCCTTAGTTTAGATCCTAGTAAGGCGGAGGAGTGCAGGTAGGTAGGAGGCGAAATCTCCGCGCGCACCCCAGTGTTCAAACCTCAAGGGTCTGCCGGAACCCGAAATCCGACATTTGGCGTGCCAGGTAGGGGTGCACCGGGATTCGTCTCCCACCACCCCGTTCTCCTCCGACCATCACGCCCATGTCTGACACTCGTCGGGCCCGCGCCGAGCGCCGGGCCGCGCTCGCTTCCCTCGTTGCCCAGACGGCCCCTGTCGGCGGGCGTCCTCGCCGTTCCCCGTCGCCTGCCGTCAACGCCGCCACCGGCCCGACAGGGGATGAGCAGCGAGCATCGTCGCAGCATCCGTCCGTGCAGCAAGACGGCCGCACCGCAACTCCCTCGCTCACCCCAGCTGGTTCTTCGTCCCGCGCGCTCCGCGCGCCCATGGAGCCCAGCAACCTCTCCCCCGCCCATCGCGCTGCACCAACACCCCCGGTCGTCGCGGCCCTCTTGGGCGGCTCGCAGGCGCCGCCTACAAGTCACCACGTCAAGCCGTTCATCCGCCGGGTCAACGTCGCTTCCACGTGGCAGGGGGCTCCCCTAGACCGGGCGGCGCCCGAGACCGGCCTGACCTTCAGCTCGGAGGACCACCCCTCCAACTCGGCCTGCTCGGGTGCGCTCCCCATGCTGTGCACCCCCGCCATCTGCCAGGTGGCCGTCACCAGAACCCTCATTGATGGCAGCGCGGGCCTCAGCATGCTCTCGGTCGAGGCGTTCAACCTCCTCTGCATACCCTTGGAGCGGCTGTAACCCAGCCGGCCCTTCTCAGGCATTGGGGGCAAGTCGTCCAGCTCCTTGGGACAGATCCGGCTCCCAATAACCTTCGGCACCTACGACAACTTCCGCACGGAGCTGGTCGACTTCGACATCGCCCCCATCGGCCTCCCCTACAACGCCATCCTCGGCTACCCGGCGCTGGCCCAGTTCATGGCCGCGACGCACCCGGTGTACAACCTCATGAAGATGCCCGGGAGTAGCGGTGTCCTCACTGTGCACGGGGACACCGGGGACGCGCTGCGGGTGCTCAAGCTCGCCTTCAAGATGGCGGCGTCAGCACAGCCCGCCAACTTGGAAACCCTCGGGCCCAAGGGGGCTGCACCCGCTAAGAAGAAACAGATGTTCACCCAGGACAAGGCAGAAACCAAGCGGATACCCGTCGATGAGGACGGGTCCACCAACGCCACTTTCACCATAGGCGCCCACCTCAAACCCGAGCAGGAGAAGGCCCTGGTTGGATTCCTGCATGCAAACAAGAAGGTATTCGCTTGGGAGCCTGACCAGTTGGCAGGGATCCCTAGGAGTGTAATCGAGCATCACCTCAACATGTGCCCCAACGTGCGCCCTGTGAAGCAGAAGGCCAGGCGGCAGTCCACAGAAAAGCAGGCCTTCATCGTCCAAGAGACCCGCAAATTAGAAGCCGTTGGGGTCATTCGCGAGGTCCGATACCCGGATTGGTTGGCCAACCCTGTCGTTGTGCCAAAGAAGGGAGGGAAGGAGCGCATGTGTGTCGACTTCACCAACCTCAACAAAGCATGCCCGCAAGATCTGTTCCCGCTCCCCCGCATCGACCAGATCGTCGATTCCACTACAGAATGCGACCTGTTATGCTTCTTGGATGCCTTCTCTGGGTATCACCAGATCAAGATGGTGGTAGAAGACGTCGAGAAGACAGCCTTCCTAACCCCGTGTGGGGTGTACTGCTACACATGCATGCCATTCGGGCTGCGTAACGCATGGGGACCTTCCAGCGGCTGATGCACATCACCTTGGGCCCACAGCTCGGGAAGAATGTTGAAGCTTATGTCGATGACATTGTGGTAAAGTCTCGGGAGGCCAGGACCTTGATACAAGACTTGGAGGAAACCTTCGCGAGCCTGAAGGCAGTAAACCTATGGCTCAACCCAGAGAAGTGTGTGTTCGGAGTCCCCTCGGGCAAGCTCTTGGGTTTCCTCGTGTCCCACCGAGGCATCGAGGCTAACCCAGAGAAGTTCAAGGCAGTGGAAGACATGAGCCCGCCAAAGACCCTCAGAGAAATGCAGAAGCTCACGGGGCGCGTGACCATGCTAGGGCGCTTCATCTCCAAGTTGGGGAACGAGCACTGCCCTTCTTCCAGCTAATGAAGAAAAAGGGGCCCTTTGAGTGGACTGAAGAGGCCGACAAGGCGTTCCAGGATCTCAAGAGATACCTGACCAGCCCACCGGTCATGGTGGCTCCGCGCCCTCAAGAGCCCCTGGTGCTTTACCTCGCCGCCACTCCCTACTCCGCCAGTGCAGCCTTGGTGGCAGTCAGGGAGGAGCGCCGAATCAAAACCGTGGGAGCAGCCCGGGACAAGGCAGAATAGGGACAAGGAAGGCCTACAGAAACCGCCACCGCAGCTGAGGAGCATCAGCCGCCGCAGAGGGGCGCACTAGAGGCGGAAGAGGCCCCTCTTCCAGATGGCCAGTCTCAGGAGGCATCATTGCCTCAAGAGGCGCCACGGTCTCCGAAGGGAGCTACCAGCACTAACGCACTCCACCTCGTTGAGCACCCAGTGTACTTCGTCAGCACGGTGCTACGGGATGCAAGGGCACGGTACCCCATGCCTCAAAAACTCCTCCTCGCGCTACTGATGGCCTCGCGCAAGCTGCGGTACTATTTTCAGGGTCACCCCATCAAGGTCGTCTCGTCATACCCCCTGGAGAGAGTACTCAGGAGCCCTAATTCAGCTGGAAGGGTCGCTGAGTGGAACATAGAACTACAAGCGTTTCAGCTCGAATTCAGCACGACCAGAGTCATCAAGGGAGCAGCGTTGGCGGATTTTGTGGCAGAATGGACAGAGGCGCCAGGCCTCGAGGCTGACGAGGATCGGTCCCTGTCCTCGGGAAGCGAGGCGCCAGAAGGTTGGGTCATGTACTTTGATGGGGTGTTCTCCAGGCATGGCGCTGGGGCTGGGGCGGTGCTTATATCGCCCGCTCAGGACAAGCTCCATTACGCCGTGCAGCTCTATTTCCAGCAAGGTGAAAAGGTCTCCAGCAACATAGCAGAGTATGAAGGTTTAATAGCGGGCTTGAAGGCCGCGGCTGCCCTAGGGGTGAAACGCCTCACCATCAAGGGCGATTCGCAGCTCCTTGTCAATTTCTCCAACAAGGTGTACGAGCCGTAGGATGAGCACATGGAAGCCTACCTAGCGGAGGTCCGCAAGATGGAGAAGCAGTTATGGGGGTTGGACTTGTAGCATGCGCCCCGTGGCACCAATCAGGAGGCCGATGACATCGCCAAACAAGCGTCCAGGAGGTTATCTCAGGAGCCTGGCGTTTTCGAAGAGCGGCTCTTCAAGCCATCAGCCCTGCCATCATTATCGAACACGGCTCAGCCACGGGAGGAGCTCCCCCAGCCACCTGCCTCAGGGGCTCCGGCCTGCGGCCCGGCCTCAGGAGCATGTCTGCTCCTGACGATGGAACCTCAGGAGGGATGTTGGATCGCGGAGCTCCGGAGTTACCTAACGCAAGGGACCCTACCGGAGAAAGAGGAGGAAGCGGAGCGAGTGGCACGCCAGGCCACGGCATACTGCATCAAGGATGGAGAGCTCTACCGGAAGCGGCCAAACGATGTATCCCTGCGCTGCATCTCCAGGGAGCAAGGGAAGGAACTGCTGGAAGATATACGCGGCGGAGATTGTGGACATCATTCATCATCACGGACCCTCATCGGCAAGGCGTTCCGCAGTGGGTTTTATTGGCCCAGCGCGCTCAATGACACCGTCGAACTAGTGAAAGCTTGTGAGGCATGCCAGTTCCATGCCAAGCAGATCCATCAGCCAGCAGGAGGCTTGCAGACTGTACCCCTTTCGTGGCCATTCGCAATCTGGGGGTTGGATATCTTGGGTCCGTTTCCTTGGGCGCCTGGGGGCTACCACTACCTCTACATCGCCGTGGACAAGTTCACCAAGTGGGCTGAAGTAGAGGCTGTCCGCACCATTCCCGCGGGTTCCGCGGTCAAGTTCATCAAGGGCATCGTGAGCCGGTTCGGGGTGCCGAATCGCATCATCACGGACAATGGTTCGCAGTTTACCAGTAACCTCTTCAAAACATACTGTGCTAACCTTGGAACACAGATATGCTACGCTTCGGTGGCGCACCCCCGAAGCAACGGCCAGGCTGAGCGAGCCAGCACGGAGGTCCTGAGGGGCCTCAAGACCAGGACGTTCAAGAAGAAGCTGGAGGCCCGCGACAGAGGTTGGTACGACGAGCTTCAGTCCGTGTTGTGGTCCATCCGCACAACCACGACCAAGCCGACTGGAGAGACCCCGTTCTTCCTAGTCTACGGAGCCGAAGCGGTCCTCCCTCACGAGGTCAGACGTCGCTCCGTGCAGGTCTTGGCGTTCGACGAGGCGCAGCAGAACGCCATGCGGGGGATGGACCTCGTGCTGGGGGAGGAACGTCGCCGAGAAGCCGCGCTACGAGCGGCGAGGTACCAACAAGCACTGCGGCGGTATCACTGCCGCAACATCCGCCCCAGAACTCTCGAGGTAGGAGACCTCGTACTCAAGCGGGTTCTCTCCAGGGAGGGGTTGCACAAGCTCTCTCCCATGTGGGAGGGCCCGTTCAAAGTTGTTCATGTTTCCAGGCCCGGCTCCGTGCGCTTGGAGACTCAGGAGGGGGTGCCAGTCCAGAATGCATGGAACATCCAGCACCTCCGGAGGTTCTACCCCTAAAAAAGGCCCGGAGCCTGTGAAGAAAGCGAATGCCTGTGAAGCTATCGCGTTTTGGAAAAGGCCCAGAGCCTGTGAAGAAGGCGAATGCTTGTGAAGCTATCGCGTTTTGGAAAAGGCCCAGAGCCTGTGAAGAAGGCGAATGCCTGTGAAGCTATCGCGTTTTGGAAAAGGCCCAGAGCCTGTGAAGAAGGCAAATGCCTGTGAAGCTATCGCGTTTTGGAAAAGGCCCAGAGCCTGTGAAGAAGGTGAATGCTTGTGAAGCTATCGTGTTTTGGAAAACGCCCAGAGCCTGTGAAGAAGGCAAATGCCTGTGAAGCTATCGCATTTTGGAAAAGGCCCAGAGCCTGTGAAGAAGGCGAATGCCTGTGAAGCTATCGCGTTTTGGAAAAGGCCCGGACCCTGCAAAGAAGGCCAACGCCTGTGAAGCTCGCCGCCCATGACACTCTCACGTAATAATGAGTTGGGGCTGTACACGCCCCGGAGTCTCAGGAGCGCCGGCCTCAGGCCCTGGGGCTCCCTCCCACGCCCAGTGGCAGCACTTAGCTCCGCGCTAGTGAGAAGACGTCGAAGACTAGATTAGGTGCCGTACGCGGCTTTTCATTTGCTTTCCGCAGTTGGCTTGTTCCTTCTCATTTGAAGTTTTATTGAAGTTGTTGCCGTCTTTGGCTTGTGGTTCTTCGACTTTTCACTCTCCTGCCTCGACTTCTCTTGTGCAAGGCCTCGCAAGGAGGGCAGCTGAGCGCCCTCGCGAGTGTTCCTATCCTAGTCATTCAAAGAATTCACGGCCTGGGCCCCTTACAGGAGCACCCCTCCAGACCGTGCCCCACGGGCACCCCGACACAAACAAAGGGCCTGGGTCGGTCGCCCCCCACGGCCGGGGCCGGGAACTATCCACGCCCGGGCACGTAGCCGGAAGGTACGGTAACGAAAGCAAAACGATGATTAACAGCAATAACCCAAACACGCCCCCGTGGGGCTCCACACTATTGTCTATGTTACGCAGGAAAAAGGAAAGGAAAGAACGAATCCGGTGCGGCCCGCCTCACACCGGCCCGCAGGGAAGACCCGAGCTGCCTCCAGAGCTCAGGCGGACTCCCTCTCGCTCTTCATCGGGGCGCGACGGCGGGCGGACACATTGCCACCCCCAAGCAGATACGACGGCGTGGAGGCTGACCGCGGCCACCACTAGAAGAGTCGCCGCCTGAAGAAGAACCGGAGAAGCTTGAGGAACCCTGAGCGCCGCCGGCCGCGCGAGCGCTGCCCTCTCCATCATCGCCGGAGCTGGGTTCCCAGCCGCGGTCGTCACCCTTGGGGCAACACCCTGCGCGGCGACCATCTTCCCCAAACACCCTCACGTAGAGGGTGGCATCGCCGTTGAACTTGAAGTGTAGGGTGCACCGATGGCTCAGGCCACGCGCGCGGGCAAACGTCTGCCAACCGCGGGCCAGGAACAGGCTCCCGACCGTGGAGACCTCCAGTGAGACCCATGAGGCCTGGCTGCAGCAACCGTCGGCCTGGAGCCAGAGGCTGCCCGGGGCGCCGACCGGGAGCTCGCCAAGGAGGAAGCAAGGAAGTGGTAGCCGGGTGCTGGTCGGCCCCGCCGACCACACGACGAACTCCGGCAGCACTTCAGCAGCGCGAAAGCGCAGCCTAGGGGGACGCGCAACCGGAGCGCGCCCCCCGGCCGCAGCAATCCGCCCGTCGTTGTGCTGAAGATCGCCTCCATGACCGCGGGGAGCCACCGTGGTGGCCACAGGATGTTTACGAGGGCGCCCTCGGCCGCGCTTGGGTGGGGTAGAGGCAGGCTCAACTTGGTGAGCCTTCCCTTCTCTGCGGCCCAGAACGTCCTTGATAGGGCCATGAAGAAAAGGAGAAGCAAGGAGGGATGAACTGGAAGGGCACGCGCCGGTCCATACTTATAACTGTCGATGGCCAACCAAGGGCCCCCACGATCGCAGGTAATTATGACCCGCTTTGCATGCAAGGACTTGTCCAATCCATGCAGTTGCCGAGGCGCCATGGGGAAGTGGAGACGCCCACGTCCAATCAACCGCCATGCGGCGCCCAAGGCCGCAGGCTGTTAGGGCCTGCGGCGCTTCGCTCTTGCCCTTCTGCCTCACTACACGGCCAAGTCCGGGCGCGCCTTGGGCCCGGGGGCTACTGTCGGCGTTCTGGGAACGGGGGTTCCCAGACTTGCCTGCCTGCGGCCTGCGGCGTGGCTCAAAGGGGGCCCCAGCGTGGCCCATCTTCACTAACACAAACCCAAGACCCTTGCGAGGGGCCAAGCCTCGCGGGGCGGATGACGCGGAGCTTCCTCAGGCGCGGCCTCGTCAGGCTGGCTCACGAGGAGGCCGAGAGATCAAGGCGGGGTATCTCACGAGGTGCCCGTGATGCAAGCCATGATGACCAGGGGCGCCAGGCGGGTGCCAGCCCGCGTAGCATCCTCCCTTCCTCTTTGGTGCAAAGGGGGCAAGCTCAGCCGCGGAGTACCGAGGCATCAGGCAAAGGTTGCCATTTCGGTGCAACGAGACCAAGACCAGGAGGACTACGAGACGGAGGTCATCGTGGAGCCCAAGACGGCGTCATCACCAGAGCTTTTCGCGGGCGAAGACTACTTTTGTCAGGATAGTTGATACTAGTTGTCCCCCTTCAAATTAGCCCGCCATTGTTGGCTCCCTTCCCGCTCGATATTTGGGAAGAGGACCAGGGCCTCTATAAATAGGACCAGCCAGCCACAGAGCCAAAGGAGGTTGAAGGCGAGGCTGGGGAAAAAGGGCTGGCCGGAGAGTTGGAAAGATAGAGAAGATCAGGTAGAGAGAGAGAGTAAGGTGACTGAGCTTCTCCCAGCAGTTCATCGGCCCAGCTAAGAACAGACCCTCGCGAAGCTGTTCTTCCTTGTATTGTTCATCATCATCAGCCCAAGAGGCAATCCACCACACCACACACTAGAGTAGGGTATTACACCACAATGGTGGCCCGAACCAGTATAAACCTTGTGTCTCTTGTGTTGTTCTTTCCTTAGTTTAGATCCTAGTAAGGCGGAGGAGTGCAGGTAGGTAGGAGGCGAAATCTCCGTGCGCACCCTAGTGTTCGAACCTCAAGGGTCTGCCGAAACCCGAAATCCGACAAAGACCTACGACATGAGTTGGCCCAAGACGAAGAGAGCTTCACGGCGAGAGTTTGTGCCTCCAACCTACACGGAACAACTTCTACGCCAATTTGAGAACACCACCCAAGGATCCAAGTCCATCGACGCGTACTTCAAGGAGATGAAGACTGCCCTGCGACGAGCTGGCGTGGACGACCCCATTTTGATGAAGTTCCACTTCATGATGGGATTGCACAACGACATCTCCAAGACGATCTTCCTCGAGAACTACAAGTCCCTCGACGACAACTACATTGGTGCTCTCAAGGCGGAAAAAGAACTCATGAAGGCCAAAGCTTCTCCACCCCAAGCTCACTTCGCGACGACCAAGCTCCATGAGAACGAGCATGAGGCTAGTACCACCATGATGTCCAAGCCCGACGAGCTCCAAGACGATGCTCCCAAGTTCGACTTCACCGCCATCCCTCTTTGTGGCATTGACGATGCCGAGTCTACTTCGACTCTTTTTCAAGATGGTGCGGCGACGACTAAGATGATGGACACCATCAAGGACCAAGTTTTGGAGGCGAGCGACATGGTGACGAGCAAGGATGATGCTTCCATCTTAGGAGGCGAGAATGATGATGTGCCATCTTCGGACTTCATCCACGACGTCGGCGATGATATGGTTGAGCATGGGATTCTCCCTTCGACCACGGCGACGTATGATGACTTGAGTGACTTTTGCCACCATATTGAGAGTGAGAGCGACTTCACCATTAGCCCCATATATGATGTGTTTCCACGATTCCCATGTGAGGAGAGCCACAACCCCAACCTCTTGAGTGAGATGAGTGACTCCACCATATGTGAGTTTGAGCGCACCTGTTTTGAGGGAGTGAGTAAACCACCACATAGAGAGAGAGAGAGAGTGTGATAGTTGATAGGTCATGTGAGGCCTCTTCGATTTCTAACGACTTAACCTCTACCTCTATTGTGTCTTCTCATTTGGTGCTAGGTCCCATATGATGACGCGTCGATTCGCGACAACTACGTACTTCCTTTGGACAAGACGATGGCCATGGTGGAATATGATGCACCGCCCCACATGGTTCCATCAAGATGAAGATGACCTCCATTTGGTCTTTCCCACCTCACCTACACCACATGAGTGGAATGACAAAGGTAACATAGGTGAAGGTGATGCTCTAGTCCCACTAATGGACATTCTTGACGTTGATTGCTTGCATGATGTTGACCAACCTATTTCCATGCTTCATTCTAGTGTGATTTGCCCATGCGATGATTTACCCATTTATGATGAGTATGATGATTGCCATGTGGAGTCTATTAGTTGTGATGCCATGTTACATAGGATTTCTTGTGCTAATTCTCTCGGTCACATCATGTTTTCCAATCCGCTTGACTTGTCATATGCTATGCATGAGATCGACCACATGTCATATTTGCAATCTCTTCATAGTGACTATGCATATGCCATTAAGATTAACCCAATTTGCACTTATGGCATAGATGACAAGCCTATGGTTATTGGCATTTGTTTCTCTTGTGATGATATTGACATGATACCTTTGCATCATTTACCTCATATGCCATGCCATAACCACCTAGCTTCGGATATGCATTGTTTTGGATGTTGTCCATTTTCTCCATATGATGTTTCCAACATTGCTCATGAGGAGACCCCCATAGTTTCCTCATACATTTTAGGAGATTGTGACCACTCCCACCCATTGCATGATCCCAATACTAGTGTGCACCATATGCTTCCCATGAATAAACATGCTATTGATGTGCCATATAATTGTATGCTCAATTTGCATCCCCATCGTGTTATACATAACAACTATTCTTTCATGATGGATGACATGTTCCTATACCATGCATCAAATTTCTTTGAGCGATGCTTATCTTGTGCTAACTCACACGTGCACATACACATCATGATGGATGATGTGTACATTTACCACACACACAATTTCTTTCACTTGTGTATTTGTTGCGTAGGTACCCATGCTTACTTGTCAACCTCACAATACCATGAGTTGACAAAATGAGCTCTAGAGAGCAATGATGACTTGGGATCCCATGGATTGTCTTTCCCACCGCTCTCTTCGCGCAAAGACTTCGCACATTTCTTCTACATGACCCTCACTTGGCTATGGGTTATTTTTCATTACATATTCGATGCCCATATTGCCATGTTCACTGCATGATATGCTCATTACTATGCCTTTGCCATGCATTTGTGACCCATGATTTGCATTACACATGATGATTAATTCTAATACTTGTATGTGTATTTGCAAGCTTGGTGGAGATATCACTTGTTATTGCCATGTTTGCTTTGTGACCCATGACTATGATGATACTATGATCTTGCTTTGTGTTCGTTCTTGCGACATGTCATATGCATTGTCTATGCCTCTTATTTGCTCACATGACATGATTGCCATGATTTCCTCTAGTATGTTGCATCTTCGCACTACTAGCTTGCACGACTTGATTCCTATGATTGCTTGCTTTGTTGCATCACCAATGATTCATACTTGCTTATTTCATGCGGTTGATGACAACCATCTACATGCTTTGCACATGATTGTTATTGCTTCTTGCCATATATCCCCATATGTTGCCTCTCTCATGCTAGATAATTTGCCATGTATTGAGTGCAACAATGATTTTAATCTTACTAATGAGATTGCCCCCATAGCATTCTCACATATATGTGGAGATTTTGACATATTTCTTGTGAAGCATGCTTGTCTTACCTCTTTGCACCATATACCTCGTGACATGAATATTGCCTTGGTTGTATCATATTGTTCATGCACTTGTGCTACTAATGGTTATGTGCAAAAGAAGAGAACCATCATGATGGATGATGTGTTTATCTACCATGCGCATACGTTCTTTGTTTTGTTGTGTGCATGTGTAGCATACTTGGACTTTACGTCGACTTCCACATCACGTGAGTTGACCATTCGAGCTCTTGAGAGCGAACCACTTTCTACCATGATGATTCTACATCACACTTGCTTGTGTTTCGGTATTGTGAAGAATGAACAAGGACACGCCTTCAAGGTGACATCTTTCTTGAGCATGGATATTGCGGATCATACTACTTGTGTTGCTTGAACCATGAGATTTCTTGGTCATCTTGGACCACTTGATTGCACACTTGTTAGAAATCTTGCTTCGACTTGTCATTTTCACCGTTCCATGCATCATGATATATATGCTTTGTGTGTTGCATCCAATTCTTGGATTACTGGTTCCTATGACATGTTTGGTTGCAACAATGTCACTTCTTCACATATACCATGTCCCATTGATTGCTACATGCTATACTTGACTGCCTCACACATGATGAACAATTGCTCTTTCTATTGTGTTGAGTGCCACACTATTTTCATTACACCCTATGCACGTTATGCTTGGACTGTCTTGCACTTGAATCATGTGTTTAGACACTTCATTTTATTTGGTGTGGTGAATGCTTCCTATGCTTACCATGGACCGTTTGTTGAGCGCTTTATGCATGCTTGCTATGAACTTGAGGTAGATGCCTATTCTCTTGTCAAACATATTCACATCTCTACCTCACATTTACATGCTTCTCCACATGATATCTTTGCTTGTCCTCAATTCATATACTTACATGCTATGTCACAATCCTTTGTCACACCATATGCTTCGCATGATGACGACACTTGTTGGGTGAATCACCGCTTGAATGCTTGGTTTTGCACTCACGCTAACCACATTTGTTTTTCCAAGTGTTTGTTGTTCTTGATCCTTTTTAAGGAATCACTAGACGGTGCGACATTGGAGAGTACCCATTTCGAGCTTCAAGATGACAAGTACTTGGTGAGCGTTCACTCCTACACGGCGATGGCATCTCTTTCCCATGGTGATTTGGATTTCGATCCAAGGTCGGATCTTTCCCAAGGGGGGGGGTGATGCGGAGCATCCTACAGACATCACCATGTCAAAACTCCATTTGGCAAGTGACACGTGCGACATCTACTTCACAGACACAAAGGTGAATCATCTCCTTTACACGTGCTCACTTGACCCTCTCGAGGATGGTATACTACTTGACACTCCTTCCGTGTGCATGCATAGGTATTGTCGACATCACGGATGTCGAGGAGGAGTGCGAGCGCAAGTGTACGTCTACACCATCCGCGAGGGAAGCGTGGAAGAGAAGACGGAAGAAAGGAGAAGAAGAAGACGAAGCGGCTGCTGGAGTCAGGCCGGACATCCGGACCTCCGTCCGGATCATCCGGGCTCAGCCGGATCATCCAGATAACTCGCAACAGAAGACACCCGAAGGCCTCATGTGAAGCCGGATCATCCGGGCCCCCTCCCGGATCATCCGGACGATGGCCGGATCATCCGGACCCCCATCCGAATCATCCGGGCCTTGCCTGCGTGCAACGTTTCGGGCTGAGGACCATGTACCCTTTCCTCCCCCTCACTTACCCCTTCGTGGCTTAGACTATAAATAGACCTCCTCCACCTCCTTTCTAGGGTTAGCATTGGTTTAGGTCATTTGAGAGATAGAGCTACGCTCATCCATATCGGATCTCCTCCGTGCAAGAGACTGCGACCTCTTCGGAGAAGATCCCTTTGGATTCAAGCCCCATTTTCTAAGGGAAGATCCCCCCCGTGGATTCAAGACCTCCTCACGAAGAAGACCGGCTACCCTTGTATCGTCCTTAGTTGTCCGTGGATCGTGTATCTTCTCACATGTATTTGAGGATCTAGCACATGTGTGACTTATTCTTGTTGGTTGAGTGATTCTCTCGTGTTTCCTCTTGTGTTTCCCTCGTTTTCCCCTCATGTTCTTCGTGTTCTTGGACGGGATCCGCTCCTTTCGGGAAAGATCGGGCCGTTAGGGTTCTACCCGACATCACAATACATGAGTGTGAGCCATGGACATAGAACTATAGGTGGAATAGAATGGTGGTTGTGGAGAAGTCAAAAAGGAGAAGATAGTCTCACATCAACTAGGCATATTAATGGGCTATGGAGATGCCCATCAATAGATATCAATGTGAGTGAGTAGGGATTGCCATGCAACGGATGCACTAGAGCTATAAATATATGAAAGCTCAACAAAAGGAACTAAGTGGGTGTGCATCCAACTCGCTTGCTCACGAAGACCTAGGGCATTTTGAGGAAGCCCATCATTGGAATATACAAGCCAAGTTCTATAATGAAAAATTCCCACTAGTATATGGAAGTGATATCATAGGAGACTCTCTATCATGAAGATCATGGTGCTACTTTGAAGCACAAGTGTGGTAAAAGGATAGTAGCATTGCCCCTTCTCTCTTTTTCTCTCATTTCTTTATTTTTTTATTTTTTTATTTGGGCCTTTTCTCTTTTTTTGGCCTCTTTTTTCTCTTTTTTTTCATCCGGAGTCTCATCCCGACTTGTGGGGGAATCATAGTCTCCATCATCCTTTCCTCACTTGGGACAATGCTCTAATAATGATGATCATCACACTTTTATTTACTTACAACTCGATATCTAGAACAAAGATATGACTCTATGTGAATGCCTCTGGCGGTGTACTGGGATATGCAATGAATCAAGAGTGACAAGTGTGAAAGAATTATGAACGGTGGCTTTGCCACAAATACAATGTCAACTACATGATCGTGCAAAGCAATATGACAATGATGGAGCGTGTCATAGTAAACGGAACGGTGGTAAGTTGCATGGCAATATATCTCGGAATGGATATAGAAATGCCATGATAGGTAGGTATGGTGGCTGTTTTGAGGAAGGTATATGGTGGGTGTATGATACCGGTGAAAAGTGCACGGTATTAGGGAGGCTAGCAATGGTGGAAGGGTGAGAGTGCGTATAATCCATGGACTCAACATTAGTCATAAAGAACTCACATACTTATTGCAAAAATCTATTAGTTATCGAAACAAAGTATTACACGCATGCTCCTAGGGGGATAGATTGGTAGGAAAATACCATCGCTCGTCCCCGACTGCCACTCATAAGGAAGACAATCAATAAATAAGTCATGCTCTGACTTCATCACATAACGGTTCACCATACGTGCATGCTACGGAATCACAAACTTTAACACAAGTATTTTTCAAATTCATAACCACTCAACTAGCATTACTCTAATATCACCATCTTCATTTCTCAAAACAATCATTGAGTATCAAACTTGTCATAGTATTCAATGCACTTTATATGAAAGTTTTTATTATACCCCACTTGGATGCCCATCATATTAGGACTAGTTTCATAACCAAAGAAAACTACCATGATGTTCTAAAGACTCTAAAAATAATATAAGTGAAGCACAAGATTTCATCTATTTCTTCAAAATAAAACCACCATCGTGCTCTGAAAGGATATAAGTGAAGCACTAGAGCAAATGACAAACTACTCCGAAAGATATAAGTGAAGATCAATGAGTAGTTGAATAATTATGCAACTATATGAAGACTCTCTAACATTTAAGAATTTCAGATCTTGGTATTTTATTCAAACAGCAAGCAAAACTAAATAAAATAAAATGACGCTCCAAGCAAAACACATATCATGTGGTAAATAAAAATATAGCTCCAAGTAA
Source organism: Triticum aestivum (assembly GCF_018294505.1). Taxonomy (NCBI): domain Eukaryota; kingdom Viridiplantae; phylum Streptophyta; class Magnoliopsida; order Poales; family Poaceae; genus Triticum; species Triticum aestivum. The sequence goes on from NC_057809.1 coordinate 235,701,045, forward strand.
AGTTACCGATGAATGAAGACGAAAGAGGGGATGCCTTCCAGGGCATCCCCAAGCTTAGGCTCTTGATTGTCCTTGAATTTTACCTTGGGGTGCCTTGGGCATCCCCAAGCTTAGGCTCTTGCCAGTCCTTAGTCCATAGTCCATCGAATCTTTACCCAAAACTTGAAAACTTCACAACACAAAACTTAACAGAAAATTCATAAGCTTCATTAGCGAAAGAAAAAAACACCACTTCAAGTTACTGTAATGAACTCATTCTAAATTCACATTGGTGTAATATCTACTGTATTCCAACTTCTCTATGGTTCATACCCTCCGATACTACTCATAGGTTCATCAAAATAAGCAAACAACACATAGAAAACAGAATCTGTCAAAAATAGAATAGTCTATAGTAATCTGTAGGTTTCGAATACTTCTGTAACTCCAAAAATCCTGAGAAATATGGAAGTCCTAGGAAATTTGTTTATTAATCTACTGCCAGTATACTTGGTATTTTATCGCTCTCTGGTAAGAAATGAAAATTATTCTCGTGAGCGCATACTTTCTGTTTTTTACAGCAAGATCAAATAACGATCAACCAAGAAGGTCCTAAAGGCTTTACTTGGCACAAACACTAATTAAAACATAAAAACACAATCATAACGGAGGATAGATGATTAATTTATTATTAAACGGGAACAAAAATCAAGGAACAAAAATAAAATTGGGTTGCCTCCCAACAAGCGCTATTGTTTAATGCCCCTAGCTAGGCATGATGATTCCAATGATGCTCACATAAAGGATAAGAATTGAAACATAAAGAGAGCATCATGAAGACTAGAACATTTAAGTCTAACCCACTTCCTATGCATAGGGATTTTGTGAGCAAACAACTCGCGGGAACAATAATCAACTAGCATAGGAAGGCAAAACAAGCATAACATAGAGAGGAAACTTGATATTATTGCAATTCCTACAAGCATATGTTCCTCCCTCATAATAATTTTCAGTAGCATCATGAATGAATTCCACAATATAACCATCACATAAAGCATTATTTTCATGATCTACAAGCATAGAAATTTTATTACTCTCCACACAAGCAAAATTCTTCTCATGAATAATAGTGGGAGCAAGCTCAATAGAATAATTATCATGTGAGGCATAATCCAATTGAAAACTAAAATCATGATGACAAGTTTCATGGATATCATTATTATTTATAGCATAAAATTCATCACAATAATCATCATAGATAGCAACTTTGTTCTCATAATCAATTGGAACCTCTTCCGAAACAGTGGATTCATCACAAAATAAAGTCATGACCTCTCCAAATCCACTTTCATCAATATAATCATCATAAATAGGAGGCATGCTTTCATCATAATAAATTTGCTCATCAGAACTTGGGGGACAAAAAATATCATCTTCATCAAACATAGCTTCCCCAAGCTTGTGTCTTTGCATATCATTAGCATCATGGATATTCAAGGAATTCATACTAACAACATTGCAATCATGCTCATCATTCAAACAGTTAGTGCCAAACATTCTAATGCATTCTTCTTCTAGCACTTGAGCACAATTATCGGAATCCTTATTTTCACGATAGATATTAAAAAGATGAAGCATATGAGGTACCCGTAATTCCATGTGTTTTTTATAATTTTCTTTTATAAACTAAACTAGTGATAAAACAAGAAACAAAAAGATTAGATTGCAAGATCTAAAGATATACCTTCAATCGCTAACCTCCCCGGCAACGGCGCCAGAAAAGAGGTTGATGTCTACTACACAACCTTCTTCTTCTAGACGTTGTTGGGCCTCCAAGTGCATAGGTTTGTAGGACAGTAGCAAATTTCCCTCAAGTGGATGACCTAAGGTTTATCAATCTGTGGGAGGCGTAGGATGAAGATGGTCTCTCTCAAACAACCCTGCAACCAAATAACAGAGAGTCTCTTGTGTCCCCAACACACCCAATACAATGGTAAATTGTATAGGTGCACTAGTTCGGTGAAGAGATGGTGATACAAGTGCAATATGGATGGCAGATATATGTTTTTGTAATCTAAAAATATAAAAGCAGCAAGGTAACTAATGATAAAAGTGAGCACAAACGGTATTGCAATGCTAGGAAACAAGGCCTAGGGTTCATAATTTCACTAGTGCAAGTTCTCTCAACAATAATAACATAATTGGATCACATAAGTATCCCTCAACATGCAACAAAGAGTCACTCCAAAGTCACTAATGGCGGAGAACAAACGAAGAGATTATGGTAGGGTACGAAACCACCTCAAAGTTATTCTTTCTGATCGATCTATTCAAGAGTCCGTAGTAAAATAACATGAAGCTATTGTTTTTGTTCAATCTATCCTAGAGTTCCTACTAGAATAACACCTTAAGACACAAATCAATCAAAACCCTAATGTCACCTACATACTCCAATGTCACCTCAAGTATCCGCGGGTATGATTATACGATATGCATCACACAATCTCAGATTCATCTATTCAAACCAACACAAAGTACTTCAAAGAGTGCCCCAAAGTTTCTACCGGAGAATCAAGACGAAAATGTGTGCTAACCCCTATGCATAGGTTCATGGATGGAACCCGCAAGTTGATCACCAAAACATACATCAGGTGAATCAATAGAATAACCCATTGTCACCACGGTTATCCCACGCAAGACATACATCAAGTGTTCTCAAATCCTTAAAGACTCAATCCGATAAGATAACTTCAAAGGGAAAACTCAATCCATTACAAGAGAGTAGAGGGGGACAAACATCATAAGATCCAACTATAATAGCAAAGCTCGCGATACATCAAGATCGTACCACCTCAAGAACACGAGAGAGAGAGAGAGAGAGAGAGATCAAACACATAGCTACTGGTACATACCCTCAACCTCGAGGGAGAACTACTCCCTCCTCGTCATGGAGAGCACCGGGATGATGAAGATGGCCACCGGAGAGGGATTTCCCCCTCTGGCAGGGTGCCGGAACGGGTCTAGATTGGTTTTCGGTGGCTACCGAGGCTTCTGGCGGCGGAACTCCCGATCTATTATGCTCCTCGAAGTTTTTAGGGTATATGGGTATATATGGGAGGAAGAAGTACGTCGGTGGACCTCCGGGCTGTCCACGAGGCAGGGGGCGCGCCCAAGGGGTGGGCGCGCCCCTACCCTCGTGGGCATCCCGGGACTCTCCTCGTCCAACTCCGATACTGCGTGGGCTTCTTCTGGTCCAAAAATAAGTTCCGTGAAGTTTCAGGTCAATTGGACTCCATTTGATTTTCCTTTTCTATGATAATCTAAAACAAGGAAAAAACAGAAGCTGGCACTAGGCTCTAGGTTAATAGGTTAGTCCCAAAAATCATATAAAATAGCATATAAATGCATATAAAACATCCAAGGTTGATAATATTGAAGGAAATATGCCCTAGAGGCAATAATAAAGTTATTATTTATTTCCTTATAATCATGATAAATGTTTATTATTCATGCTAGAATTGTATTAACTGGAAACATAATACATGTGTGAATACATAGACAAACAGAGTGTCACTAGTATGCCTCTACTTGACTAGCTCGTTAATCAAAGATGGTTATGTTTCCTAACCATGGACAAAGAGTTGTTATTTGATTAACGAGGTCACATCATTAGTTGAATGATCTGATTGACATGACCCATTCCATTAGCTGAGCACCCGATCGTTTAGTATGTTGCTATAGCTTTCTTCATGACTTATACATGTTCCTATGACTATGAGATTATGCAACTCCCGTTTACCGGAGGAACACTTTGGGTGCTACCAAACGTCACAACGTAACTGGGTGATTATAAAGGAGCATTACAGGTGTCTCCAAAGGTAGATGTTGGGTTGGCGTATTTTGATATTAGGATTTGTCACTCCGATTGTCGGAGAGGTATCTCTGGGCCCTCTCGGTAATACACATCACATAAGCCTTGCAAGCATTACAACTAATATGATTAGTTGTGAGATGATGTATTACGGAACGAGTAAAGAGACTTGCCGGTAATGAGATTGAACTAGGTATTGGATACCGACGATCGAATCTCGGGCAAGTAACATACCGATGACAAAGGGAACAACGTATATTGTTATGCGGTCTGACCGATAAAGATCTTCGTAGAATATGTAGGAGCCAATATGGGCATCCAGGTCCCGCTATTGGTTATTGACCAGAGACATGTCTCGGTCATGTCTACATTGTTCTCGAACCCGTAGGGTCCGCACGCTTAAGGTTACGATGACAGTTACATTATGAGTTTATGCATTTTGATGTACCGAAGGTTGTTCGGAGTCCCGGATGTGATCACGGACATGACGAGGAGTCTCGAAATGGTCAAGACGTAAAGATTGATATATTGGAAGCCTATGTTTGGACATCGGAAGTGTTCCGGGTGAAATCGGGATTTTACCGGGTTACCGGGAGGTTACCGGAACCCCCCGGGAGCCATATGGGCCTTCATGGGCCTTAGTGGAAAGGAGAAAGGGGCAGCCCAAGGGGGCTGCGCACCTCCCCCCTCCCCTAGTCCTATTAGGACTAGGAGAGGTGGCCGGCCACCCCTCTCCCTCTTTCCCCCTTGGGAATCCTAGTTGGAATAGGATTGGGGGGGGAGTCCTACTCCCGGAAGGAGTAGGACTCCTCCTGCGCCCTCTCCCTGGCCGGCGCCCCCCTCCCCCTTGGCTCCTTTATATACTGAGGCAGAGGCACCCTAGAAACACACAAGTTGATCCACGTGATCTATTCCTTAGCCGTGTGCGGTGCCCCCTGCCACCATATTCCTCGATAATACTGTAGCGGAGTTTAGGCGAAGCCCTGCTGCTGTAGTTCATCAAGATCGTCACCACGCCGTCGTGCTGACGGAACTCTTCCCCGACACTTTGCTGGATCGGAGTCCGGGGATCGTCATCGAGCTGAACATGTGCTCGAACTCGGAGGTGCCGTAGTTTCGGTGCTTGATCGGTTGGATCGTGAAGACGTACGACTACTTCCTCTACATCGTGTCATCGCTTCCGCAGTCGGTCTGCGTTGGGTACGTAGACAACACTCTCCCCCTCGTTGCTATGCATCACATGATCTTGCGTGTGCGTAGGAAATTTTTTGAAATTACTACGAAACCCAACAGTGGCATCCGAGCCTAGGTTATTTATGTTGATGTTATATGCACGAGTAGAACACAAGTGAGTTGTGGACGATACAAGTCATACTGCCTACCAGCATGTCATACTTTGGTTCGGCGGTATTGTTGGACGAGACAACCCGGACCAACCTTACGCGTACACTTACGCGAGACCTGTTCCCTCGACGTGCTTTGCACATAGATGGCTTGCGGGCGACTGTCTCTCCAACTTTAGTTGAACCAAGTATGGCTACGCCCGGTCCTTGCGAAGGTTAAAACGGAGTCTATTTGACAAACTATCGTTGTGGTTTTGATGCGTAGGTGAGATTGGTTCTTACTTAAGCCCGTAGCAGCCACGTAAAACTTGCAACAACAAAGTAGAGGACGTCTAACTTGTTTTTGCAGGGCATGTTGTGATGTGATATGGTCAAGGCATGATGCTGAATTTTATTGTATGAGATGATCATGTTTTGTAACCGAGTTATCGGCAACTGGCAGGAGCCATATGGTTGTCGCTTTATTGTATGCAATGCAATCGCGATGTAATGCTTTACTTTATTACTAAATGGTAGTGATAGTCGTGGAAGCATAAGATTGGCGAGACGACAACGATGCTACGATGGAGATCAAGGTGTCGCGCCGGTGACGATGGTGATCATGACGGTGCTTCGGAGATGGAGATCACAAGCACAAGATGATGATGGCCATATCATATCACTTATATTGATTGCATGTGATGTTTATCTTTTTATGCATCTTATCTTGCTTTGATTGACGGTAGCATTATAAGATGATCTCTCACTAAATTATCAAGAAGTGTTCTCCCTGAGTATGCACCGTTGCCAAAGTTCGTCGTGCCCAGACACCACGTGATGATCGGGTGTGATAAGCTCTACGTCCATCTACAACGGGTGCAAGCCAGTTTTGCACACGCAGAATACTCAGGTTAAACTTGACGAGCCTAGCATATACAGATATGGCCTCGGAACACGGAGACCGAAAGGTCGAGCGTGAATCATATAGTAGATATGATCAACATAAACGATGTTCACCATTGAAAGCTACTCCATCTCACGTGATGATCGGTTATGGTTTAGTTGATTTGGATCACGTAATCACTTAGAAGATTAGAGGGATGTCTATCTAAGTGGGAGTTCTCAAGTAATATGATTAATTGAACTTAAATTTATCATGAACTTAGTACCTGATAGTATCTTGCTTGTTTATGTTGATTGTAGATAGATGGCTCGTGCTGTTGTTCCGTTGAATTTTAATGCGTTCCTTGAGAAAGCAAAGTTGAAAGATGATGGTAGCAATTACACGGACTGGGTCCGTAACTTGAGGATTATCCTCATTGCTGCACAGAAGAATTACGTCCTGGAAGCACCGCTGGGTGCCAGGCCTGCTGCTGGAAGCAACACCAGATGTTATGAACGTCTGGCAGAGCAAAGCTGATGACTACTCGATAGTTCAGTGTGCCATGCTTTACGGCTTAGAATCGGGACTTCAACGACGTTTTGAACGTCATGGAGCATATGAGATGTTCCAGGAGTTGAAGTTAATATTTCAAGCAAATGCCCGAATTGAGAGATATGAAGTCTCCAATAAGTTCTATAGCTGCAAGATGGAGGAGAACAGTTCTGTTAGTGAGCATATACTCAAAATGTCTGGGTATAATAATCACTTGATTCAATTGGGAGTTAATCTTCCAGGATGATTGCGTCATTGACAGAATTCTCCAATCACTGCCACCAAGCTACAAGAGCTTCGTGATGAACTATAATATGCAAGGGATGAACAAGACTATTCCCGAGCTCTTCGCAATGCTGAAAGCTGCGGAGGTAGAAATCAAAAAGGAGCATCAAGTGTTGATGGTTAACAAAACCACTAGTTTCAAGAAAAAGGGCAAAGGGAAGAAGAAGGGGAACTTCAAGAAGAACGGCAAGCAAGTTGCTGCTCAGGAGAAGAAACCCAAGTCTGGACCTAAGCCTGAAACTGAGTGCTTCTACTGCAAGCAGACTGGTCACTGGAAGCGGAACTGCCCCAAGTATTTGGCGGATAAGAAGGATGGCAAGGTGAACAAAGGTATATGTGATATACATGTTATTGATGTGTACCTTACTAGAGCTCGCAGTAGCACCTGGGTATTTGATACTGGTTCTGTTGCTAATATTTGCAACTCGAAACAGGGACTACGGAATAAGCGGGCACTGGCAAAGACGAGGTGACGATGCGCGTGGGAAACGGTTCCAAAGTCGATGTGATCGCGGTCGGCACGCTACCTCTACATCTACCTTCGGGATTAATATTAGACCTAAATAATTGTTATTTGGTGCCAGCGTTGAGCATGAACATTATATCTGGATCTTGTTTAATGCGAGACGGTTATTCATTTAAATCAGAGAATAATGGTTGTTCTATTTATATGAGTAATATCTTTTATGGTCATGCACCCTTGAAGAGTGGTCTATTCTTATTGAATCTCGATAGTAGTAATACACATATTCATAATGTTGAAGCCAAAAGATGCAGAGTTGATAATGAAAGTGCAACTTATTTGTGGCACTGTCGTTTAGGTCATATCGGTATAAAGCGCATGAAGAAACTCCATACTGATGGACTTTTGGAACCACTTGATTATGAATCACTTGGTACTTGCGAACCGTGCCTCATGGGCAAGATGACTAAAACACCGTTCTCCGGTACTATGGAGAGAGCAACAGATTTGTTGGAAATCATACATACCGATGTATGTGGTCCGATGAATATTGAGGCTCGTGGCGGATATCGTTATTTTCTCACCTTCACAGATGATTTAAGCAGATATGGGTATATCTACTTAATGAAACATAAGTCTGAAACATTTGAAAAGTTCAAAGAATTTTAGAGTGAAGTTGAAAATCATCGTAACAAGAAAATAAAGTTTCTACGATCTGATCGTGGAGGAGAATATTTGAGTTACGAGTTTGGTGTACATTTGAAAAATTGTGGAATAGTTTCGCAACTCACGCCACCTGGAACACCACAGCGTAATGGTGTGTCCGAACGTCGTAATCGTACTTTACTAGATATGGTGCGATCTATGATGTCTCTTACTGATTACCGCTATCGTTTTGGGGTTATGCTCTAGAGACGGCCGCATTCACGTTAAATAGGGCACCATTAAAATCCGTTGAGACGACGCCTTATGAACTGTGGTTTGGCAAGAAACCAAAGTTATCGTTTCTTAAAGTTTGGGGCTGCGATGCTTATGTGAAAAAGCTTCAACCTGATAAGCTCGAACCCAAATCGGAGAAATGTGTCTTCATAGGATACCGAAAGGAAACTGTTGGGTACACCTTCTATCACAGATCCGAAGGCAAGACATTCGTTGCCAAGAATGGATCCTTTCTAGAGAAGGAGTTTCTCTCGAAAGAAGTGAGTGGGAGGAAAGTAGAACTTGATGAGGTAACTGTACCTGCTCCCTTACTGGAAAGTAGTACATCACAGAAAACTGTTTCAGTGACACCTACACCAGTTAGTGAGGAAGCCAATGATAATGATCATGAAACTTCAGATCAAGATACTGCTGAACCTCATAGATCAACCAGAGTAAGATCCGCACCAGAGTGGTACGGTAATCCTGTTCTGCAAGTCATGCTACTAGATCATGATGAACCTACGAACTATGAAGAAGCGATGGTGAGCCCAGATTCCGCAAAGTGGCTTGAAGCCATGAAATCTGAGATGGGATCCATGTATGAGAACAAAGTATGGACTTTGGTTGACTTGCCCGATGATCGGCAAGCAATTGAAAATAAATGGATCTTTAAGAAGAAGACTGACGCTGATGGTAATGTTACTGTCTACAAAGCTCGACTTGTCGCAAAAGGTTTTCGGCAAGTTCAAGGGATTGACTACGATGAGACCTTCTCACCCGTAGCGATGCTTAAGTCCGTCCGAATCATGTTAGCGATTGCCGCATTTTATGATTATGAAATTTGGCAGATGGATGTCAAAACTGCATTCCTGAATGGATTTCTGGAAGAAGAGTTGTATATGATGCAACCGGAAGGTTTTGTCGATCCAAAGGGAACTAACAAAGTGTGCAAGCTCCAGCGATCCATTTATGGACTGGTGCAAGCCTCTCGGAGTTGGAATAAACGTTTTGATAGTGTGATCAAAGCATTTGGTTTTATACAGACTTTCGGAGAAGCCTGTATTTACAAGAAAGTGAGTGGGAGCTCTGTAGCATTTCTGATATTATATGTGGATGACATATTGCTGATTGGAAATGATATAGAATTTCTGGATAGCATAAAGGGATACTTGAATAAAAGTTTTTCAATGAAAGACCTCGGTGAAGCTGCTTACATATTAGGCATTAAGATCTATAGAGATAGATCAAGACGCTTAATTGGACTTTCACAAAGCACATACCTTGACAAAATTTTGAAGAAGTTCAAAATGGATCAAGCAAAGAAAGGGTTCTTGCCTGTGTTACAAGGTGTAAAGTTGAGTAAGACTCAATGCCCGACCACTGCAGAAGGTAGAGAGAATATGAAAGATGTTCCCTATGCATCAGCCATAGGATCTATCATGTATGCAATGTTGTGTACCAGACCTGATGTGTGCCTTGCTATAAGTTTAGTAGGGAGGTACCAAAGTAATCCAGGAGTGGATCACTAGACAGCGGTCAAGAACATCCTGAAATACCTGAAAAGGACTAAGGATATGTTTCTCGTATATGGAGGTGACAAAGAGCTCACCGTAAAAGGTTACATTGATGCAAGCTTTGACACTGATCCGTAGGATTCTAAATCGCAAACCGGATACGTGTTTACATTAAACGGTGGAGCTGTCAGTTGGTGCAGTTCTAAACAAAGCGTCGTAGCGGGATCTACATGTGAAGAGGAGTACATAGCTGCTTCGGAAGCAGCGAACGAAGGAGTCTGGATGAAGGAGTTCATATCCGATCTAGGTGTCATACCTAATGCATCGGGTCCAATGAAAATCTTTTGTGACAATACTGGTGCAATTGCCTTGGCAAAGGAATCCAGATTTCACAAAAGGACCAAACACATCAAGAGACGCTTCAACTCCATCCGGGATCTAGTCCAGGTGGGAGACATAGAGATTTGCAAGATACATACGGATCTGAATGTTGCAGACCCGTTGACTAAGCCTCTTCCACGAGCAAAACATGATCAGCACCAAGGCTCAATGGGTGTTAGAATCATTACAGTGTAATCTAGATTATTGACTCTAGTGCAAGTGGGAGACTGAAGGAAATATGCCCTAGAGGCAATAATAAAGTTATTATTTATTTCCTTATAATCATGATAAATGTTTATTATTCATGCTAGAATTGTATTAACTGGAAACATAATACATGTGTGAATACATAGACAAACAGAGTGTCACTAGTATGCCTCTACTTGACTAGCTCGTTAATCAAAGATGGTTATGTTTCCTAACCATGGACAAAGAGTTGTTATTTGATTAACGAGGTCACATCATTAGTTGAATGATCTGATTGACATGGCCCATTCCATTAGCTGAGCACCCGATCGTTTACTATGTTGCTATAGCTTTCTTCATGACTTATACATGTTCCTATGACTATGAGATTATGCAACTCCCGTTTACCGGAGGAACACTTTGGGTGCTACCAAACGTCACAACGTAACTGGGTGATTATAAAGGAGCATTACAGGTGTCTCCAAAGGTAGATGTTGGGTTGGCGTATTTCGAGATTAGGATTTGTCACTCCGATTGTCGGAGAGGTATCTCTGGGCCCTCTCGGTAATACACATCACATAAGCCTTGCAAGCATTACAACTAATATGATTAGTTGTGAGATGATGTATTACGGAACGAGTAAAGAGACTTGCCGGTAACGAGATTGAACTAGGTATTGGATACCGACAATCGAATCTCGGGCAAGTAACATACCGATGACAAAGGGAACAACGTATGTTGTTATGCGGTCTGACCGATAAAGATCTTCGTAGAATATGTAGGAGCCAATATGGGCATCCAGGTCCCGCTATTGGTTATTGACCGGAGACATGTCTCGGTCATGTCTACATTGTTCTCGAACCCGTAGGGTCCGCACGCTTAAGGTTACTATGACAGTTACATTATGAGTTTATGCATTTTGATGTACCGAAGGTTGTTCGGAGTCCCGGATGTGATCACGGACATGACGAGGAGTCTCGAAATGGCCGAGACGTAAAGATTGATATATTGGAAGCCTATGTTTGGACATCGGAAGTGTTTCGGGTGAAATCGGGATTTTACCGGGTTACCGGGAGGTTACCGGAACCCCCCGGGAGCCATATGGGCCTTCATGGGCCTTAGTGGAAAGGAGAAAGGGGCAGCCCAAGGGGGCTGAGCACCTCCCCCCTCCCCTAGTCCTATTAGGACTAGGAGAGGTGGCCGGCCACCCCTCTCCCTCTTTCCCCCTTGGGAACCCTAGTTGGAATAGGATTGGGGGGGAGTACTACTCCCGGAAGGAGTAGGACTCCTCCTGCGCCCTTTCCCTGGCCGGCGCCCCCCTCCCCTTGGCTCCTTTATATACTGAGGCAGAGGCACCCCAGAAACACACAAGTTGATCCACGTGATCTATTCCTTAGCCGTGTGCGATGCCCCCTGCCACCATATTCCTCGATAATACTGTAGCGGAGTTTAGGCGAAGCCCTGCTGCTGTAGTTCATCAAGATCGTCACCACACCGTCGTGCTGACGGAACTCTTCCCCGACACTTTGCTGGATCGGAGTCCGGGGATCGTCACCGAGCTGAACGTGTGCTCGAACTCGGAGGTGCCGTAGTTTCGGTGCTTGATCGGTTGGATCATGAAGACGTACGACTACTTCCTCTACGCCGTGTCATCGCTTCCGCAGTCGGTATGCGTTGGGTACGTAGACAACACTCTCCCCCTCGTTGCTATGCATCACATGATCTTGCGTGTGCGTAGGAAATTTTTTGAAATTACTACGAAACCCAACAAATATAATAGCATGGAACAATCCAAAATTATAGATACTATCGGATTTCGGGTTCCGGCAGACCCTTGAGGTTCGAACACTGGGGTGCGCGTGGAGATTTTGCTTCCCACCTACCTGCACCCCTCCGCCTCACTAAGATCTAAGCCATGGAAAGAACAACACAAGAGACACAGGGTTTATACTAGTTTGGGCCACCGTTGTGGTGTAATATCCTACTCCAGTGTGTGGTGTGGTGGATTGCCTCTTGGGCTGATGATGATGAATGATACAAGGAAGAACAGCCTCGTGAGGGTCTGTTTTTGGCTGGGGCAATGAACTGCTGGGAGGAGTTCAGCCACCCTTCACAGGCATTCGCCTTCTTCACAGGCTCTGGGCCTTTTCCAAAACGCGATGGCTTCACATGCATTCGCCTTCTTCACAGGCTCTGGGCCTTTTCCAAAACGCGATGGCTTCACAGGCATTCGCCTTCTTCACAGGCTCTGGGCCTTTTTAGGGGTAGAACCTCCGGAGGTGCTGGATGTTCCATGCGTTCTGGACTGGCACCCCCTCCTGAGTCTCCAAGCGCACGGAGCTGGGCCTGGAAACATGAACAACTTTGAATGGGCCCTCCCACATGGGAGAGAGCTTGTGCAACCCCTCCCTGGAGAGAACCCGCCTGAGCACGAGGTCTCCTACCTCGAGATTTCTGGGGCGGATGTTGCGGCAGTGATATCGCCGCAGTGCTTGTTGGTACCTCGCCGCTCGTAGCGTGGATTCTCGGCGATGTTCCTCCCCCAGCACGAGGTCCATCCCCCGCATGGCGTCCTGCTGCGCCTCATCGAACGCCAGGACCCGTGCGGAGCGACGTCTGACCTCGTGAGGGAGGACCGCTTCGGCTCCGTAGACCAGGAAGAACGGGGTCTCTCCAGTCGGCTTGGTCGCGGTTGTGTGGATGGACCACAACACGGAATGAAGCTCGTCATACCAACCCCTGCCGCAGGCCTCCAGCTTCTTCTTGAACGTCCTGGTCTTGAGGCCCCTCAGGACCTCCGCGTTGGCTCGCTCGGCATGGCCGTTGCTTCGGGGGTGCGCCACTGAAGCGTAGCATATCTGCGTTCCAAGGTTAGCACAGTATGTTCTGAAAAGGTTACTGGTGAACTGCGAACCGTTGTCCGTGATGATGCGGTTCGGCACCCCGAACCGGCTCACGATGCCCTTGATGAACTTGACCGCGGAACCCGCGGGAATGGTGCGGACAGCCTCTACTTCAGCCCACTTGGTGAACTTGTCCACGGCGACGTAGAGGTAGCGGTAGCCCCCTGGCGCCCGAGGGAACGGGCCCAACATGTCCAGCCCCCAGACTGCGAATGGCCACGAAAGGGGTATAGTCTGTAGGCCTCCTGCTGGCTGATGGATTTGCTTGGCGTGGAACTAGCAGGCCTCACAAGCTTTCACTAGTTCGACGGCGTCATTGAGCGCGGTGGGCCAATAAAACCCACTGCGGAACGCCTTGCCGACGAGGGTCCGTGATGATGAATGATGTCCACAGTCTCCGCCGTGTATATCTTCCAGCAGTTCCTTCCCTTGCTCCCTGGAGATGCAGTGCAGGGATACATCGTTTGGTCGCTTCCGGTAGAGCTCTCCATCCTTGATACAATATGCCGTGGCCTGGCGTGCCACTCGCTCTGCTTCCTCCTCCTTCTCCGGCAGGGTCCCTTGCGTTAAGTAACTCCGGAGCTCCGTGATCCAACATCCCTCCTGTGGTTCCATCATCAGGAGCAGGCGTGCTCCTGAGGCTGGGCCACAGGCCGGAGCTCCTGAGGCAGGTGGCTGGGGGAGTTCCTCCCGGGGCTAAGCCGTGTTTGATAATGACGGTAGGGCTGAGGGCTTGAAGAGCCGCTCCTCGAAAACGCCAGGCTCCTGAGGTAACCGTCTGGACGCCCATTTGGCGATGTCGTCGCCTCCTGATTGGTGCCACGGGGCACATGCTGCAACTCCAACCCCCAGAACTGCTTCTCCATCCTGCGGACCTCCACAAGGTAGGCTTCCATGTGATCGTCCTTCGGCTCGTACACCTTGTTGGAGAAATTGACAAGGAGCTGCGCATCGCCCCTGATGGTGAGGCGTTTCACCCCCAGGGCAGCTGCGGCCTTCAAGCCCGCTATTAAACCTTCATACTCCACTATGTTGTTGGAGACCTTTTCACCTTGCTGGAAACAGAGCTGCACAGCGTAATAGAGCTTGTCCTGAGTGGGCGATATAAGCACCGCCCCAGCCCCAACGCCATGCCTGGAGAACGCCCCATCGAAGTACATGACCCAGCCTTCTGGCGCCTCGCTTCCCGGGGATAGGGACCGATCCTCGCCGGCCTTGAGGCCTGGCACCTCCGTCCATTCTGCCACAAAATCCGCCAACGCTGCTCCCTTGATGACTCTGGTCGTGCTGAATTCGAGCTGAAACGCTTGCAGTTCTATGTTCCACTCAGCAACCCTTCCAACCGAGTTAGGGCTCCTGAGCACTCTCTCTAGGGGGTATGACGAGACGACCTTGATGGGGTGACCCTGAAAATAGTGCCGCATCTTGCGCGAGGCCACCAGTAGCACGAGGAGGAGTTTCTGAGGCATGGGGTACCGTGCCCTCGCATCCCGCAACACCGTGCTGACGAAGTACACCGGGTGCTCTACGAGGTTGAGCGCATCAGTGCTGGCGGCTCCCTTCGGAGACCATGGCGCCTCTTGAGGCGACGAGGCCTCTTGAGGCTGGCCATCTGGGGGAGGAGCCTCTTCCGCCTCCAGTGCACTCTTCTGCGGCGGCTGATCCTCCTCAGCCGCGGTGGCGGTTTTTGTGGGTCTTCCTTGTTCATGCTTTGCCTTGTCCCGGGCTGCTGTTGTGGTTTTGATTTGACGCTCCTCTCTAACCGCCACCAGGGCTGCGCTGATGGAGTACGGAGTGGCGGCGAGGTAAAGCACCAGGGGCTCTTGAGGGCGCGGAGCCACCATGACCGGTGGGCTGGTCAGGTATCTCTTGAGATCCTGGAACGCCTTGTCGGCCTCTTCAGTCCACTCAAAGGGCCCCTTTTTCTTCGTTAGCTGGAAGAAGGGTAGCGCTCGTTCCCCCAACTTGGAGATGAAGCGCCCTAGCGCGGTCACACGCCCGGTGAGCTTCTGCATTTCTCTGAGGGTCTTTGGCGGGCTCATGTCTTCCACCGCCTTGACCTTTTCCGGGTTAGCCTCGATGCCTTGGTGGAACACGAGGAAATCCAAGAGCTTGCCCGAGGGGACTCTGAACACACACTTCTCTGGGTTGAGCCGGAGGTTCACTGCGTTGAGGCTCGCGAAGGTTTCCTCCAGGTCTTGTATCAGGGTCCTGGCCTCCCGAGACTTTACCACGATGTCATCGACGTAAGCTTCAACATTCTTCCCGAGCTGCGGGCCCAAGGTGATGTGCATCAGCCGCTGAAAGGTCGCCCCTACGTTACGCAGCCCGAATGGCATGCACGTGTAGCAGTACACCCCACATGGGGTTAGGAAGGCTGTCTTTTCGACGTCTTCCACCGCCATCTTGATCTGGTGATACCCAGAAAAGGCATCCAAGAAGCATAGCAGGTTGCATTCCGCGGTGGAATCGACGATCTGGTCGATGCGGGGAAGCGGGAACGGATCTTGCGGGCATGCTTTGTTGAGGTTGTTGAAGTCGACACACATGCGCTCCTTCCCTCCCTTATTTGGCACAACGACAGGGTTGGCCAACCAATCCGGGTATCGGACCTCGCGAATGACCCCAGCGACTTCTAATTTGCGGGTCTCTTGGACGACCAAGGCCTGCTTTTCTGTGGACTACCGCCTGGCCTTCTGCTTCACAGGGCGCACGTTGGGGCACACATTGAGGTGATGCTTGATTACTCTCCTAGGGATCCCTGCCAACTGGTCAGGCTCCCAAGCAAATACCTTCTTGTTTGCGCGCAGGAACCCCACCAGGGCCTCCTCCTACTCGGGTTCGAGGTTGGCGCCTACGGTGAAAGTGGCATTGGTGGACCCGTCCTCATCGACGGGTATCCGCTTGGTTTCTGCCTTGTCCTGGGTGAACAACTATTTCTTCTTGGCGGGTGCAGCCCCCTTGGGCTCGGGGGTCTCCAAGTCGGCGGGCCGCGCCGACGCTGCCGTCTTGAAGGCGAGCTTGAGCACCCGCAGCGCGTCTCCGGTGTCCCCATGCACGGTGAGGGCACCGCTTCTCCCGGGCATCTTCATGAGGTTGTATGCCGGGTGCGTCGCGGCCATGAATTGGGCCAGCGCTGGGTAGCCGAGGATGGCGTTGTAGGGGAGGCCGATGGGGGCGATGTCGAAGTCGACCAGCTCCGTACGAAAGTTGTTGTAGGTGCCAAAGGTTACTGGGAGCCGGATCTGCCCCAAGGAGCTGGATGATCCGCCCCCAATGCCTGAGAAGGGCTGGCTGGGTTGCAGCCGTTCCAGGGGTATGCGGAGGAGGTCGAAGGCCTCGACTGAGAGCATGCTGAGGCCCGCACCGCCATCGATGAGAGTTCTGGTGACGGCCACCTGGCAGATGGTGGGGGTGCACAGCATGGGGCGCGCACCCGAGCAGGCTGAGTTGGGAGGGTGGTCCTCCGAGCTGAAGGTCAGGCCGGCCTTGGGCGCCGCCCGGTCCGGGAGAGCCCCCTACCGCGTGGAAGCGACACTGACCCGGCGGATGAACGGCTTGACGTGGTGACTTGTAGGCGGCGCCTGCGAGCCGCCCAGGAGGGCCGCGATGACCGGGGGTGTTGGTGTAGCGCGATGGGCGGGGAAGAGGCCGTAGGGCTCTTCCCAAGAGGCCACGGAGGCTGCTGGCGGTTGGAGCAGCCATGTGCGCGGAGCGCCGGTGGGGGCCATGGGGAGCCAGTTGGCCATGACCCTATCGTCACCTCCAGCTTCGAGGAGGGCCTCCTCGCTCGCCAGCAAGAAGGTCAGCGGGTCTGTCGCGCTGCCGTAGCGCGGCGGCGTCGTTGGCTTGAACTCGTCCAGCCACCGTACCCGTTGCAGGGCTGGGGCCAGGGCTCGGAGCCCCCTGGCCCCCGTGCTGGCGCGAGCGGCCGGAGCGGGCAACGCGCTACTCATCTCGAGGCAGGCCATGGCGGTGGCGAAAGAGAAAACTCCGGTGCACCCCTACCTGGCGCGCCAAATGTCGGATTTCGGGTTCCGGCAGACCCTTGAGGTTCGAACACTGGGGTGCGCACGGAGATTTCGATTCCTACCTACCTGCACCCCTCCGCCTCGCTAAGATCTAAGCCATGGAAAGAACAACACAAGAGACACAGGGTTTATACTGGTTCGGGCCACCGTTGTGGTGTAATACCCTACTCTAGTGTGTGGTGTGGTGGATTGCCTCTTGGGCTGATGATGATGAATGATACAAGGAAGAACAACCTCGCGAGGGTCTGTTTTTGGCTGGGGCGATGAACTGCTGGGAGGAGTTCAGCCACCCTTTTCTCTCTCTCTCTCTCTCTCTCTCTCTCTCTCTCTCTCTCTCTCTCTTCTTAACCCCTCCGAACCCCTCTCTTCTGTGGGTGGCTGGTCCTATTTATAGAGGCCCTGGTCCTCTTCCCAAATATTGAGCGGGAAGGGAGCCAACAATGGCGGGCTAATTTGAAGGGGGACAGCTAGTACTCGCTACCCTGACAAAAGTAGTCTTCACCTGCACAAAGCTCTGGTGGTGACGCCGTCTTGGGCTCCATGATGACCTCCGTCTTGCAGTCTGCCTGGTCTTGGTCTCGTTGCACCGAAATGGCAACCTTTGCCTGATGCCTCGGTACTCCGCGGCTACGCTTGCCCCCTTTGCACCAAAGAGGAAAGGAGGACACTGCGCGGGCTGGCACCCGCCTGGCGCCCTTGGTCGTCATGGCTTGCGTCATGGGCACCTCGTGAGGTACCCTGCCTTGATCTCTCCGCCTCCTCGCGAGACAGCCTGATGAGGCAGTGCCTGAGGAAGCTCTGTGTCATCTGCCCCGCGAGGCTTGGCCCCTCGCGAGGGTCTTGGGTCTGTGTTGATGAAGATGGGCCGTGCTGGGGCCCCCTTTGAGCCATGCCGCAGGCCGCAGGCAGGCAAATCTGGGGACCCCCGTTCCCAGAACGCCGACAGATACGTTGGAGACGTATCAAATGTCTTTCTCCCTGGCCAGATCTTCGTATTCGGCGGCTTGGCACTGCGGGCCAACTTGCTTGGCCATGTAGAGCAGATCGACAGCTACGCCCCTGGCCGTCAGGTCAGGTTTGGAAGCTTGAACTACGTCACTGATATCCGCGGGGACTTGATCTTCGAAGGATTTGAGCCCATGGTAGCCGCTCCCTGCCATCGCGATGAACATGACCTAGATCTATCATCTGACTATATGTAGGAGATTGTGCCTGTAAGCGCTCTGGCCCTAGACCCGGAGCAGCTTGTGCCATCCAAAGATGGGAGGCTTGACCCCGCCACGGAAGCCGTAGTCTCAGCAGCATTGGAGCCGCACACAGACCCAACCTCGAGCGGGATCTGCATCACCGGACCCCCGGATTCATCTCCGGTCACTGGCTCCGAACTGCGCGCATCCGCGTCTGCCGAGCCTTACCCAGCGCCGATCATCGAATTCAGTTCCGCGGACATCTTCTAGCACTCACCTTTGGGCGATGTGCTAAACTCATTAAAAACCCTCTCTTTAGCAGGGGACTCACAGCCGAATTATATCCGGTTTGAACTGGGGGCTGATGACGGGAAATTTCGCTTCCCACCCACCTCCCACATAATAGCCATTGTCAAAGATCTAACCGACATGCTCGACTACAACTCCGGAGACATCGACGGTATGGACGACGATGCCGAAGAGGAGCAAGCCCAAAACCCGCCATTTACCGGGCGCTGGACGGCCACTTCCTCCTATGATGTATACATGGTGGATATACCCAAAGAAGTTAACGGCAAGGACAAAGAAGACCCAGTGGAAGATAAAACCCCTGCGATACAGCCAAAGTGCCGATGACAGCGGCGCCGCTCTAAGTCACGCCGTGAAAAAGACATCAATACCGGCACAGGAGAAAACAATACTCTAGACGATGCCGGAGACAATGAAGACCCCATTGAGCCAGCTTCCGAACAGGCCGAACGGGAAGATGGGCGAGTCAGCCCTGATGAATAGGCCATGCACAAAGACTCGGAGGACAGCAATTATCTTCCACTCTCCGAGGATGAGGTGAGCCTCGGGAACGAGGATTTTATCATTTGTGAGGAACCTCTCGAGCAGGAGCGCTTCAAGCGTCGGCTAATAACCACTACAAGGAGCCTGAAAAAGAAACAGCAACAGCTTCAAGCTGATCAAGATATGCTCAATGATAGATGGACTAACGTCCGAGAAGCCGAGGAATACGGCCTCAAGCGACCACTCAAAAGTTACCCGAAGCGCAAATAACTACCTCAATTCGATGACGATGCATTGGAGCCCGTGCCATCAACGCGCAATGCGGCTGACTGACCACTACATGGTCGGGACAAAGCGGCAACCCAAGCCGAACACCAGCCCGCACTACCTCGCCGTCAAGGCAGAGACAAAACTGCTCAAGGATACACATATGATCTCCGGCAGGGCCTGAAGAATAAAGCAGGCCTGGCCAGATCGATCTACGGATCACGAGGGCGTGCCTCGACGTGTGACGATGGCTATCAAGCCGAACATGGCAAGCACAATTATGTCCGAGCCGAAAACCATAGACGGACTCGATCTGAACTACGTCGCGACCTGGCCTGATATAGAAGCGCCGCACACCCCCTCTACTTCACTGATGAAGTAACGGAACATGAATTCCCAGAAGGGTTCAAACCCATGAATATTGAATCATATGATGGAACCACAGATCCTGCGGTATGGATTGAAGACTTTATTCTCCATATTCACATGGCCCGCGGCGATGATCTTCATGCCATCAAATACCTCCCCCTAAAACTCAAGGGGCCAGCCCGACACTGGCTGAATAGCCTGCTTGAAAACTCCATCGGCAGCTGGGAGGACTTGGAAGAAGCCTTCTGTCGTGGTTTTGTCACGGAAGATGTCCTTGTGAAAGGACTTAGTCGTGGAGCCATCGCTCCGGGTTAGCTTAAAGGGGTTAAAGCGGACAAGGGACGCGAGAGTTTTATACTGGTTTGGCCCCTTACGATGAAGGTAAAAGCCTACTCCAGTTGTGATGGAATTGCTAGGGTTTCGATGACTAGGGAGCGAATCCGCTTTGCATGATTCTCAAGTTGTTGTGTGTTGTCCCTAAACCACCGCCGGGTCTCCCCTTTATATACATAGGCCGACGCCCGTCGGTTTACAGAGTCCTGAGGCCGGATCATCAACGTGTCCAACTCGGTCTCTATTCCTCCTATCTTACAATACAAGTTACATGATAACGTCGGTTTATGTCTACAGGCCTTAACCCTCCTTTGGGCCTTGGGTCTTCATAAAGTGCCAACATCCTTTGTCTTCCTGGGCTTCTAATCTTCATAGAGTTAACCCGGCAACTCCTGGCCGGTTTATGTCCAATAATAATATCCCCAACATTAGGCCCCGGATTGATTTGAACTTGTTCATGTCGATCTTCAACACTTAGAAAAATTCCTCCCCTTGCGCCTTCGCATAGATCTTGTAAACCTCCCTAACATCATCCTTCGGATTTGTAGTAAACTGTCGTGACATCACCTATCTATTTATAACCGAAGATACCCCTTTTATTAATGAGCATCCAACAATCGAGGCAACACTCTCGTTATCTATCCATTTTTTTGGGCTCCTCGATTCCCGCGCCTGTCGCTTATCTCTTTGTCCTTATAAATAGGGCAGAGGACCCCTTCCTTTTCCTTCCATTGCCCTCTCCTCTCTTCTTCCTCCTCGCGACGCCTCTGCACCTGAGCGCCGCCGCCGTCGTCGAGCTTCGTCTCTGCCTCATCATTGGCCGCTGCATCGACCTGATCGCTCCAGAGAGACGCGACACACCTCCGCTATTTCGATAGCTACTGTAAGCCTTCCCCCCTTTCTCCGTAGATCCACTTAGGGTTCATACGAGTTCATGGCGCTCCCTTCATGTTCTTCATCAGTCCATATATAGCAGACCTAAGACTTGATGCGTTTCATGTAATAACTATGGTAGTCCTTATCTCAGCCATTAAACGAAACCTTATACACATAAGAACTTGATCTAGATCTTTACTGCTTCAGGACCATATTGTTTTTAGGACGGAATCTTTTTCCTTTTCTTGACTTGCGATAGATCTAAAACGCAAATGTGATTCTGTGAAACCTGTTTTTCTTCACTTAGCCATTTTTTACTTCAGATTTGTACCTTCCTTACCTTCACAGGCGGTTTATCTCCGTATAAAATAACATGTTATATACCATTAGTCCCCTTGTAAACTGTCCATCACTTTACCACTTAAAAACACTCTATCGTAGGCGGTTTATAACCTCCTCCGGTTTATCAATACTACATGCTTGAATTCCTTTTTCCTCAACCTGTTGTACCGTACGCTTTGTCATTAATGAATCATAAACCGGCATAATTTTCTTTCCAGCTCTTCACTTCCAATGGCCAAACAGTTCTATTCCTGTAACTGGGTCCCTTCCTGCGTTATTGAGGAGCAACTGAACAGAATGGTCAAAATTGGTACCTTACCGAAGAAAAATGAAATCCAGTGGCGAGTTCCTGGGCCGAAAAATCCTCCTACCCCTAGAGAGGGTGAAGTAGTGGTGTTTGCTGATCATATAGGCCGTGGTTTTAAACCGCCTGGATCCAAGTTTTTCCGAGATGTACTTGCCAGCTTTCAGATCCACCCTCAAGATATTGGACCCAACTCTGTATCCAATATCTGCAACTTTCAGGTTTTTTCTGAAGCGTATCTACAAGAAGAACCAACTGTCGAGCTATTCTGGTATTTCTTCCACTTAAACCGTCGCACTAAATTCGTAGACGAGCCCAATACTGAACTTGGTGGCGTCTCCATTTAGAAAAGGAAGGATGTTAGTTTTCCTCACGCCAAACTTCACAGTCACCCAAAGGAGTGGAATCAAACTTGGTTCTATTGCAAGGACACCTCTCCTGAAGATGAGAACCGTCTGTCGGGTTACCGTGCTCATCGGCTCGCCAATACTCATCCGCTTCCGCAACGACTAAGTGCCAAAGAGCGGTCCTCGTATGCACCACAACTCGCCAAGCTTAGAGCTTTCATGGCCAACGGTTTAACAGGTGTGGACTTCGTCCGTTGCTGGATATCCTGGAGTATCTTGTCGTTAAGTCGCTGCTCCGGTTAAATGTGCGAGTACACTGGTAACTGATGACCCACAAGTATAGGGGATCTATCGTAGTCCTTTCGATAAATAAGAGTGTCGAACCCAACGAGGAGCAGAAAGAAATGATAAGCGGTTTCCAACAAGGTATTTTCTGCAAGTACTGAAATAAGTGGTAACGGATAGTTTTGTGATAGGATAATTTGTAACGAGCAATAAGTAACAAAAGTAAATAAAGTGCAGCAAGGTGGCCCAATCCATTTGTAGCAAAGGACAAGCCTGGAAAACTCTTATATGATGTAAAGCGCTCCCGAGGACACATGGTAATATCGTCAAGCTAGTTTTCATCACGTTCATATGATTCGCGTTCAGTACCTTGTTAATTTGGTATGTGGGTGGACCGGTGCTTGGGTGGTGCCCTTACTTGGACAAGCATCCCACTTATGATTAACCTCTATTGCAAGCATCCGCAAATACAACATAAGTATTAAGGTAAACCTAACCATAGCATGAAACATATGGATCCAAAACAGCCCCTTACGAAGCAACGCATAAACTAGGGTTTAAGCTTCTGTCACTCTAGCAACCCATCATCTAGTTATTACTCCCCAATGCCTTCCTCTAGGCACAAATAATGGTGAAGTGTCATGTAGTCGACGTTCACATAACACCACTAGAGGAGAGACAACATACATCTCATCAAAATATCGAATGAATACCAAATTCACATGACTACTAATAGCAAGACTTCTCCTATGTCCTCGGGAACAAAAGTAACAACTCACAAAGCATAAACATGTTCATAATCAGAGGGGTATTAATATGCATATAGGATCCGAACATATGATCTTCCACCAATTAAACCAACTAGCATCAACTACAAGGAGTAATTAACACTACTAGCAACCTACTAGCACCAATCCCGGACTTGGAGACAAGAATTGGATACAAGAGATGAACTAGGGTTTTGAGATGAGATGGTGCTGATGAAGATGTTGATGGAGATTGCCCTCTCCCAATGAGAGGAGCGTTGGTGATGATGATGGCAATGATTTCCCCCTCCGGGAGGGAAGTTTCCCTGGCAGATCAGCTCCGCCAGAGCCCTAGATTGGTTCCGCCAAGGTTCCGCCTCGTGGCGGCGGAGTTTCGTCCGAGAAGATGGCTTCTTAATTTTTTTCCCATCAAAAGCCTTCATATAGTAGAAGATGGCCACCGGAGGGCCACCAGGGGGCCCACGAGGTAGGAGGGCGCGCCCAGGGGGTAGGGCGCCCCCCCCCCCCCCGCCCTCGTGGGAAGTGTGTGCCCCCCCTGGTGAGGTTCTTGTTCTCAATATTTTTTATATATTTGGAAAACATCATCCGTGAAGTTTCAGGACTTTTGGAGCTATGCAGAATAGGTCTCTAATATTTGCTCCTTTTCCAACCCAGAATCCTAGTTGCCGGCATTCTCCCCTTTATGTAAACCTTGTAAAATAAGAGAGAGTAGGCATAAGTATTGTGACATAATGTGTAATAACAGCCCATAATGCAATAAATATTGATATAAAAGCATGATGCAAAATGGACGTATCAACTCCCCGAAGCTTAGACCTTGCTTGTCCTCAAGCGAAAAGCCGAAATCAAAAAATATGTCCACATGTTTAGAGATAGAGGTGTCGATAAAAATAAAATACGGACATGAGGGCATCATGATCATTCTTAGAATAGCAACTTATATAATTCTTGTCATATAATCTCTTATGCTAGAGTAATAATTCAATCACAATATCAAGTATGAATCGTAAACTTCATTGAAAACAAACAAACTACAATCTTAGTCATTGAAGCAATTGCAATTTATCATAACATAGGAAAGAGTCAATGTATAAGAACTTTTCAGCAAGTCCACATACTCAACTATCATATAATCTTTCAAAATTGCTGACACTCACGCAATACTTATGGGTATGGAGTTTTAATCGGACATAGAGAAAGATAGGGGCTTATAGTTTTGCCTCCCAATGTTTTACCTCAAGGGTAATGTCAACAGTAATACTTCATGAAAACTCACATACAATTAGCCATATATACCAAGATCTTTCCGACATACTGTGCTTGCCAAAGGATAAAATGTAAAAAGGAAGGGTGAAGATCACCATGACTCTTATGCAATGTAGGAGATAAAAGTAAAAGATAGGCCCTTCGCAGAGGGAAGCAGAGGTTGTCATGCGCTTTTATGGTTGGATGCACAAAATCCTAATGCAAAAGAACGTCACTTTATATTTCCACTTGTGATATGGACCTTTATTATGCAGTCTGTCGCTTTTATTACTTCCATATCACACGATCGTATAAAGCTTATTTCCTCCACACCAATCAATCATACATATTTAGAGAGCAATTTTTATTGCTTGCACCGATGACAACTTACTTGATGGATCTTACTCAATCCATAGGTAGATATGGTGGACTCTCAAGGCAAAACTGGTTTAAGGGTATTTAGAAGCACAAGTAGTATCTCTACTTGGTGCAATGAATTTGGCTAGCATGAGGGGGAAAGGCAAGCTCATCATGTTGGAAGATCCAAGACAATATAATTCATCTCAGATGTAAGGAAACATAACCCATTACGTTGTCTCCCTTGTCCAATGTCAACTCTTTAGCATGTCATATTTTAATGAGTGCTCACAATCATAAAAGATGTCCAAGATAGTATATTTATATGTGAAGACCTCTCTTTCTTTATTACTTCCTATTAATTGCAATGATGACCAAAACTGTGTTTGTTAGCCCTCAATAACTTTTATTCATCATACTATTTCTATGTGAGCTCATTACTCTCCATAAGACTCACATGATCTCTTTGTTTCTTTTTATTTCTTTCTCTTTTCTTTTATTCAATTAGGATCATGGCAAAGTAATCAAGCCCTTGACTCAACACTAATCTTTATTATATAGCTCACGGACTCGATTACATAGAAGGATAATAAAGCAAAGCTCACAACTAGATCATACTAAGAACTTTTATTCTACTATATCAAGATATTACCAAAAGGATCGAACTAAGAAAAATGGTAAAGATAAAAGTGATGGTGATACGATACCGGGGCACTCCCCCAAGCTTGGCAGTTGCCAAGTGGAGTGCCCATACCAATGTGATTATGTCTCCTTTGTTGGTGAAGAAGGTGGAGTTGTTGATGATGGATAGTCGCACATCGAGCATAAGAGGTCTTCTAACTTGCGGATAATGCCCTTGAGTGCGATGATATGCTCCTTCAACAAAATATTTTCACGTGTGAGATACTTATTTTGTATACGAGCTAACTCAATCATCTCAAAAGCTTCGATTTTTGTTGGGGTAAGAAGATTGTGATCCAGATGAAGGGTGTCTTCTATTGCCGGAACTTGGTCCTCCATGGTCTTCTTGATTCCTTCATCCTTGTTGATCTCCATGGGTTCTTCTCTCTTCAGCTCTCTCTTCATTAGCCAAGCATTGTTACCCTCATGGTTGGAGTAAGAGGGAGATGACATAGTGCCTGGCCTTGACAACCCTGACAGAAAACAGCTCGAAACAAAGACAGGATATTTTTGCATGATACGGGAGTCAAAACCCCCGGGAGATTATATAATGAATTTTTACCGACCAAAATACGTGTTGTATACGAAAACGGAGTCATGAGAGCACACGAGGCGCCCACGAGGTAGGGAGCGCGCCCAGTAGGGTAGGACGCGCCCTCCACCCTTGTGGAGCCCTCGTGTCCTTCCCGGACTGCTTCTTATTTTTCTATTTTTCTAAATATTCCAAAACGGAGAAATATTGCCTTAAAAACTATTTTGGAGTCGGTTTACTTACCGTACCACATACCTATTCCTTTTCGGAGTCTGAAACGTTTTGGAAAGTGTCCCTTATGTATTCCTCCGGGGTTATGGTTTCAATAATATTGTTTCGACATTTATGGGATTACCTGAGATATAATGTTTAATTCTTTGACCGTTCACCACCTTCGGATTTGTGCCTTCGAAGTTGTTGATTTTTATGGCACCGGAGCGGTAGACCTCCTCGATAATGTAAGGACCTTCCCATTTAGAGATAAGTTTTCCTGCAAAAAATCTTAAACGAGAGTTGTATAGCAATACATAATCGCCTACATTAAACTCACGCTTTTGTATCCTTTTGTCATGCCATCTTTTAACCTTTTATTTAAACAACTTGGCATTTTCGTAGGCTTGGGTTCTCCATTCATCAAGTGAACTAATATCAAATAACCTCTTCTCACCGGCAAGTTTAAAATCATAATTAAGTTCTTTAATAGCCCAATAAGCCTTGTGTTCTAGTTCGAGAGGTAAGTGGCATGCTTTTCCATAGACCATTTTATACGGAGACATGCCCATAGGATTTTTATATGCAGCTCTATAGGCCCATAATGCATCATCAAGTTTCTTGGACCAATTCTTTCTAGACCTATTAACAGTCTTTTGCAAAATTAATTTGAGTTCTCTATTACTCAATTCTACTTGACCGCTAGACTGAGGGTGATAAGGAGATGCAATTCTATGATTAACATCATATTTAGCAAGCATTTTACGGAAAGCACCATGAATAAAATGTGAACCACCATCCGTCATTAAATATTAGGGACTCCAAATCTTGGAAAAATAACTTCTTTAAGCATTTTAATAGAAGTGTTATGATCAGCACTACTAGTTGGAATAGCTTCTACCCACTTAGTAACGTAATCAACAGCAACTAAAATATGTGTATATCCATTAGAGGAAGGAAAGGGTCCCATATAGTCAAAGCCCCAAACATCAAATGGTTCAATAACAAGTGAATAGTTCATAGGCATTTCTTGACGTCTACTAATATTACCAATTCTTTGACATTCATCACAAGATAAGACAAACTTACGGGAATCCTTGAAGAGAGTAGGCCAATAAAAACCAGATTGCAGTACCTTATGTGCAGTTCTATCTCCAGCATGGTGTCCTCCATAAGCTTCAAAGTGACACTTGCGTAGGATCTGTTCCTGTTCATGCTCAGGTACACAACGTCTAATAGCACCATCTACTCCTTTATAAAGATGTGGGTCATCCCAAAAGTAATGCCTCAAATCATAGAAGAACTTTTTCTTTTGCTGGTATGTGAAACTAGGTGGTATGAACTTAGCAACAATGTAATTAGCATAATCAGCATACCACGGAGCAGTATGAGAAGCATTTATGACATTTAATTGCTCATCAGGAAAGCTATCATCAATAGGTAGTGGGTCATCAAGCACATTTTCTAACCTAGACAAGTTGTCTACAACGGGGTTCTCAGCTCCTTTTCTATCAACAATATCCAAATCAAATTCTTGTAGCAAGAGAACCCATCTAATAAGTCTAGGTTTAGCATCTTTCTTTTCCGTAAGATATTTAATAGCAGCTTGATCAGTGTGAATAGTTACTTTAGAATCAACAATATAAGGTCTAAACTTATCGCAAGCAAATACAACTGCTAAGAATTCCTTTTCGGTAGTAGCATAGTTTCTTTGAGCATTCTCTAGAGTTTTACTAACCTATTGAATAACATTTAGTTTCTTATCAACTCTTTGTCCTAGAACAGCACGTACAGCATAATCACTGGCATCACACATAATTTCAAAGGGTAAATTCCAATCAGGTGGCTGAACAATAGGTGCAGAGATGAATGCTTTCTGAAGTATTTCAAATGCTTCTACACAATCATCATCAAAAACAAATGGTATATCTTTTTGTAATAAATTAGTCAGGGGCTGAGAGATTTTTGAGAAGTCCTTAATGAACCTCCTATAAAAAACGACATGGCCAAGGAAACTTCTTGTACCTTTGATGTCCTTGGGACATGGCATCTTTTCAATAGCATCAACTTTGGCCTTATCAACTTCAATACCTCTTTCAGAAACTTTATGCCCCAAGATGATACCTTCATTAACCATGAAGTGGCACTTTTCCCAATTCAAGACAAGATTAGTTCTTCAAATTGCAAAACTCGATCAAGGTTGCTCAAGCAATCATCAAAAGAAGATCCATAGACGGGAAAGTCGTCCATGAAAACCTCACAAATCTTTTCACAAAATTCAAAGAATATAGCCATCATGCATCTTTGAAAGGTAGCAGGTGCATTACATAAACCAAAAGGCATATGTCTATAAGCAAAAGTACCAAAAGGGCATGTAAAAGTAGTCTTTGATTGATCTTTGGCTGACACAGGTATTTGAGAGAAACCAGAATAACCATCTAGAAAGCAAAAAATGTGTATGTTTAGATAATCTTTCTAGCATTTGATCGATAAAAGGTAAGGGGTAATGATCCTTTTTAGTAGCCTTATTTAATTTGAGGAAATCAATTACCATCCTATAACCTGTAATAATTCTTTGAGGAATCAATTCATCTTTATCATTAGGAACAACAATAATACCTCCCTTCTTAGGGACACAATGGACAGGGCTTACCCACTGACTATCAGCAACGGGATAAATTATACCTGCCTCAAGGAGATTTAGTATCTCCTTTCTTAACACTTCTTTCATTTTAGGATTCAGCCGGCGTTGATGATCACAAACTGGTTTAGCATCTTCTTCCAAATTAATTTTATTTTGACATAGAGTGGGACTAATGCCCTTAAGATCATCAAGAGTATACCCAATAGCAGCACGGTGCTTCTTCGGAGTTTTCAACAATCTCTCTTCGTCGTGCTCTAAAAGGTTAGCACTAATAATAACAGGATATATCTTTTTCTCATCAAGATAAGCATATTTAAGAGTATCAGGTAACGGTTTAAGCTCAAACACGGGATCACCCTTGGGTGGAGGAGGATCCCCTAGGATTTCAACAGGTAGATTGTTTTTCAGAATAGGTTCCTGTTTAAAGAATACTTCATCTAATTCCCTTCTTTCATTCATAAACATATCGTTTTCATGGTCTAGCAAATATTGTTCTAAAGGATCACTAGGAGGTACGGCAATAGAAGCAAGACCAATAATTTCATCCTTACTAGGTAATTCTTTTTCAGGGTGTTGTCTACCAAATTTAGAAAAATTAAATTCATAAGTCATATCATCTAAACCGACAGTAACAACATCTCTTTTGCAATCTATGGTGGCGTTAGTAGTGTTTAAGAAGGGTCTACCAAATATAATGCGACAAAAGCTATCTTGTGGGGAACCAAGAACAAGAAAATCAGCTGGATATTTAGTTTTCCCACACAAGACTTCAACATCTCTAACAATTCCCATTGGTGAAATAGTATCTCTATTGGAAAGTTTAATTGTGACATCAATATCTTCCATCTCAGCAGGAGCAATATCATGCATAACTTCTTTGTATAAGGAATAAGGTATTGCACTAACACTAGCACCCACATCACATAAGCCATGATAACAATGATCTCCTATTTTAACAGAAATAACAGGCATGCCTACCACAGGGCTAGGTTTATCTTTATCACGGGGTTTAGCAATTCTAGCAGTTTTCATTACAGAAATAAATAACATGCCCATCAATATTATCAGACAAGAGATCTTTAACAATAATAATATCAGGTTCAACTTTAACTTGCTCAGGAGGTGTATATGTTTTGATATTGCTTTTACAAACCACAGTTGAAGCTTTAGCATGATCCTTTATCCTAACAGGGAAAGGAGGTTTCTCAACATAAGAAGTAGGAACAATAGGATCATTATAAGTAATAGTCTTTTCTTCAACTTTAATAGGTGCAGCTACTTTTACTTCTATGGGAGGATGATATTTAAACCACTTCTCCTTGGGGAGATCAACATAAGTAGCAAAAGATTCATAGAAAGAAGCTACTATCTCAGAGTTAAGTCCATATTTAGTGCTAAATTTACGAAAAATATCGGTATCCATAAAAGATTTAACACAACCAAAACTAGGTGTCATACCTGACTCCTTACCATTGTCGAGGTCCCAATCTTCAGTGTTGCGTTTAATTCTTTCCAATAAATTCCATTTGAATTCAATAGTCTTCATCATAAAAGAGCCAGCACAAGAAGTATCAAGCATGGTGCGATTGTTACCAGAAAGCCGAGCATAAAAATTTTGAATAATCATTTCCCTTGAGAGCTCATGATTGGGGCATGAATATGACATTGACTTAAGCCTCCCCCAAGCTTGAGCGATGCTTTCTCCTTCGCGAGGCCAAAAATTATATATATAACTGCGATCACGATGAACAAGATGCATGGGATAAAATTTCTGATGAAATTCCAATTTCAATCGTTTGTAATTCCAAGACCTCATATCATCACATAGCCTATACCATGTCGATGCATCTCCCCTCAAAGATAAGGGGAAAACCTTATTCTTAACAACATCTCTGGGTACACCTGCAAGCTTAAATAATCCACAAACTTCATCCACATATATCAGATGTTCATCAGGATGTTTTGTTCCATCTCCTAAAAAAGGATTAGCTGGCAGTTTTTCTATCATACCCGCAGGAACTTCAAAGCAAGCATTTTCATTTTCATATTCATTTTCAGTAGGTTCAGTAGGTTGAGGAGCAACTCTTTTCTCTACAGGTCGGGGTGAAGATACCCTGAACAAGCCCCTTAGAGGATTACTTTCCATAGTAACAAGTGACAGTAAATTTCAGCACACTATATAATTTTTTCCTTACCAAATTCCACCAACCAAAGGTGCTTCACTCCCTGGCAACGACGCCAGAAAACAGTCTTGATGACCCACAAGTATAGGGGATCTATCGTAGTCCTTTAGATAAGTAAGAGTGTCGAACCCGACGAGGAGCAGAAGGAAATGATAAGTGGTTTCCAGCAAGGTATTTTCTGCAAGTACTGAAATAAGTGGTAACGGATAGTTTTGTGATAGGATAATTTGTAACGAGCAATAAGTAACAAAAGTATATAAAGTGCAGAATGGTGGCCCAATCCTTTTGTAGCAAAGGACAAGCCTGGATAAACTCTTATATGATGTAAAGCGCTTCCAAGGACACATGGGAATATCGTCAAGCTAGTTTTCATCACATTCATATGATTCACGTTCGGTACCTTGATAATTTGGTATGTGGGTGGACCGGTGCTTGGGTGCTGCCCTTACTTGGACAAGCATCCCACTTATGATTAACCTCTATTGCAAGCATCCGCAAATACAACAAAAGTATTAAGGTAAACCTAACCATAGCATGAAACATATGGATCCAAACCAGCCCCTTACGAAGCAACGCATAAACTAGGGTTTAAGCTTCTGTCACTCTAGCAACCCATCATCTACTTATTACTCCCCAATGCCTTCCTCTAGGCCCAAATAATGGTGAAGTGTCATGTAGTCGACGTTCACATAACACCACTAGAGGAGAGACAACATACATCTCATCAAAATATCGAATGAATACCAAATTCACATGACTACTAATAGCAAGACTTCTCCCATGTCCTCAGGAACAAAAGTAACTACTCACAAAGCATAAACATGTTCATAATCAGAGGGGTATTAATATGCATATAGGATCTGAACATATGATCTTCCACCAATTAAACCAACTAGCATCAACTACAAGGAGTAATTAACACTACTAGCAACCTACTAGCACCAATCCCGGACTTGGAGACAAGAATTGGATACAAGAGATGAACTAGGGTTTTGAGATGAGATGGTGCTGATGAAGATGTTGATGGAGATTGCCCTCTCCCAATGAGAGGAGCATTGGTGATAATGATGGCGATGATTTCCCCCTCCAGGAGGGAAGTTTCCCTGGCAGATCAGCTCTGCCAGAGCCCTAGATTGGTTCCGCCTCGTGGCGGCGGAGTTTCGTCCGAGAAGATGGCCTCTTAATTTTTTTCCCCATCAAAAGACTCCATATAGCATAAGATGGCCACCGGAGGGCCACCAGGGGGCCCACGAGGTAGGGGGCGTGCCCAGGGGGGTAGGGCGCGCCCCCCACCCTCGTGGGAAGTGTGTGGCCCCCCTGGTGAGGTTCTTGTGCTCAGTATTTTTTTATATATTTGGAAAACATCATCCGTGAAGTTTTAGGACTTTTGGAGTTGTGTAGAATAGGTCTCTAATATTTGCTCCTTTTCGAGCCCAGAATCCCAGCTGCCGGCATTCTCCCCCTTTATGTAAACCTTGTAAAATAAGAGATAATAGGCATAAGTATTGTGACATAATGTGTAATAACAGCCCATAATGCAATAAATATTGATATAAAATCATGATGCAAAATGGACGTATCAGTGACGTAAAAGAGTCCCAACATCATATTGACATTCAGCTAACCGATGAGGAAGTTACCCAGTCTGTCAAGAAAATGCTGAATGAACCGGAAGCTGTCTGTAGCAAGACCAGGTTAAGTCCCTTTTACCTACAAAAGAAACCGCCCGCTGTAAGATTTGTTTTGCTTCCGCTTTACACCTGATATCTTTGAACTGTGCAACTTTTAATACCCTCTTCCCATTGTTTAAACAGGGTGATGAACCGTTCTGGAAAAACAAACCTCGGGAGAAAGCGGTGAAGCCTTCTGGACCTAAAACGAAAGCTGTCAAGAAAACCACGAAGAGGAAGGCAACTGAACCCATTGGTTTAGAGCTCGATGATGACCCTGATGAACCGGAAGTAGAGGTAGAACTTGATTCACTTGGTTCACTTTTCATGCACCTCATTGACAATGCAATTTATCAAGAGGACGCTAAGGGCAGACAAGCTGACGATGCAGAGGTAATTATCCTTTCCTCTGGTTCAGACCCTCTGCCAACACAAAAAATCCGTCAAGCAGTCCGGAAAGTAAGATTTTCTCACCCTATTGCTCACTTGGATCCAAAATTTCTTTTGAAGAAGCAGCAGCACAAGGCTCGCCGCACAACCCGGCACAGCGGCCAAACAGTCACTTCGACCGGTTTACCGAACACCCCGGTTCGAAAGCACCGACCTGAGGTCTCACCCACTTCTGACACTTCTTATCCAAAGGCCGGCTATTTCCGACAACCTCTTAATCCGTCCGATTTGAACTATCAGGGGACACCTCCTTCATCATCCAGCGAATCAATGGCCACACAACTCCCTCCTCTTAAGACCGTTGTTAGGTAAGTATTTCAACTCAATCTTTTGATGTTTCACACTTTATATGCTATGCTAACCTTTGCATCTGTTCTTTTTAGAGCCAAAGCCAGACCCTGTAAGAAGGCTTGGGTGAATAACTCGTCTGAAGACCATGTGGTGATTGAACCGGAGCTGACTACTGAACCGGAAGGTCCAAATACTGAGGCCACATTTGATGAACCGCCCCCTCAAGATCATAATGTTGATGAACAAGCAGAAGTTGATACCGCTGTGCAACATGATAAACCGGCAAGTCCAGTCCGGACTGATGATGGACCTTCTAGTCCAGTGAAGGCTACTGACATTCCATCAACTCCAGAAAAGGCTGCTGGTGACAAGGAGGATGAGGTCATCATTACTGGTGATGGCCACACCTCTCCTGGCCATTTTGTTGTATTGGCAAAACATAGTGCCAAGGTGTAACGCCCTCGATGCGGCTATATCTCCCACGTGTCGAAGCACGACTTAGAGGCATAACCGCATTGAAAGCAATGTCGCAAGTGAGGTAATCTTCACACAACCCATGTAATAAAATAGGGGAAGAAGTTACATAGTTGGCTTACAATCGCCACTTCACACAATTACATGAATAAAGCATTACATCATCCAAATACAATCAAGGTCCGACTACGGAACCAAAATAAAAGAAGAACCCCAAATGCGACAAGGTCCCCGATCGACCCCAACTGGGTTCCACTACTGATCAACTAGAACGAAACACCACAAAGGACAAGATCTTCATCGAGCTCCTCCTGAGCTTGGTTGTGTCAACTGCACGGTCTCATCGGCACCTGCAAGCTGGTTTTGGAAGTATCTGTGAGCCACAGGGACTCAGCAATCTCGCACCCTCGCGATCAAGACTATTTAAGCTTATGGGTAAGGTAAAAGGTATGAGGTGGAGCTGCAGTAAGCGACTAGCATATATGGTGGCTAACATACGCAAATGAGAGCGAGAAGAGAAGGCAAAGCACGGTCGAGAAACTATGATCAAGAAGTGATCCTAGAACAACCTACGTCAAGCATAACTCCAACACCATGTTCACTTCCCGGACACCGCCGGAAAGAGACCATCACGGTAACACACGCAGTTGATGTATTTTAATTAAGGTCAACTTCAGGTTTTCTACAACCGGACATTAACAAATTCCCATCTGCCCATAACCGCGGGCACGGCTTTCGAAAGTTCAAATCCCTGCAGGGGTGTCCCAACTTAACCCATGACAAGCTCTCACGGTCAACAAAGGAATAGACCTTCTAGCGGGAAGACCCGATCAGACTCGGAATCCCGGTTACAAGACACTTCGACAATGGTAAAACAAGACCAGCAAAGCCACCCAGATGTGCCGACAAATCCCGATAGGAGCTGCACATATCTCGTTCTCAGGGCACACCGGATGAGCAAGACGTCAGGTAAGCCAGCCCAGAGTTACCCCTGGTAGCCTCGGACATCGCTCAGTTGGACCAACACTTAGAGAAGCACTGGCCCGAGGGGGTTAAAATAAGATGACCCTTGAGCCGGCCGACTCAAGGGAAAGAAAAGGCTAGGTGGCAAATGGTAAAACCAATGTTGGGCCTTGCTGGAGGAGTTTTATACAAGGTGAATTGTCAAGGGGTTCCCATTATAACCCAACCGCGTAAGGAACGCAAAATCCGGGAACATAACACCGATATGACGGAAACTAGGGCGGCAAGAGTGGAACAAAACACCAGGCATAAGGCCGAGCCTTCCACCCTTTACCAAGTATATAGGTGCATTAATTAAATAAGAGATATTATGATATCCCAACAAAAATATCCATTTTCCAACATGGATCAAGCTCCAATCTTCACCTGCAACTAACAATGCTATAAGAGGGGCTGAGCAAAGCGGTAACATAGCCAAACAACGGTTTGCTAGGACAAGGTGGGTTAGAGGCTTGGCTTAACAATATGGGAGGCATGATAAGCAAATGGTAGGTATTGCAGCATAGGCATAGCAAAAGAGCGAGCAACTAGCAAGCAAAGATAGAAGTGATTTCGAGGGTATGGTCATCTTGCCTGAGATCCCGCAAGGAAGAAGAACGAGTCCACGAAGAAGACACACGGACGTAGTCGAACGGGTCCTCACAAACGCAATGTTATCGGAACCAACCCGAAGAAGCAACACCGGAAAGAAGCAAACAATCATAGTAAACAACCAACACACGAACATGGCACGATGCACAATCGAGTATGATGCATGTCCTGTTTAATGAAGCATGGCATGGCAAAGTGCACAAACAAACTTACAAATTAAGTGGAGCTCAATATGCAACGGGTTGCACATTGACGGAACACCACATCAATTATTTAGTTCTCTCTTGTTTATGTACCCAACAAGATTAAATGTTGTTAGCATGGCAAGAGGGTGAAGCATAATAAAACTATCTAATCTAGGCAAGGTTAAATGAGGCCGGAACAACAAAACAACAAGTCCGGAAACTCCTCATGTGCATATATTAGGTTTGGTACTATTCTGCCCTAAACACAGTTTTAGAGTTGTTAAACATGCAAAACAAGTAGACCAAGTTAAACTAGGCATTTTTCTACCCCATTTACATATATAATTTCTTTAAAACCGAGCTACGGTTATAAAGTTATGAAATAAATCATTTTAACATGGCATATGAGCAGAATTAATGCAAACAGCAGTTTAAACATTTTAAACATGGATGGAAAAGACATATTATGAAACTACACAAAATTCTAAGCAACTTTCATCTTAAGGTTGTTTAAATCCGATGCACGGTTAATTAGTCATTATATGCATGAAGTACAAGGGTTTTCCTGCAAATATGTAAAACCCTGGTTAATTAACAAATTCGCAAAACCATAAAAAAAACAACCACCGGGCTGAAATTGTCTAGCCCAGCTACACAGGGGGGGGGGGGTTGGTGGCTGCTCACCACCGGGCCTTGGCCCAACTGGTGGAGAGGGAAGGCCTGCAGGGGGGCGATGCTGGGCTTGGGTGCGATCATCAAGCGCTGATGCTGGGCCGGCCTTGCTGGAGGAGTCAGCGGCATTGGAGCGGCCCCGTTCGATGCAGACGAGGCGCACCCTCTTCTCGACAAGAAGCAGAAGCAGAGCAGCGGCGGCGCAAACTCTAGCAACGACGAGGGCTGAAGGCAGCGGTGACTTGGCAGAGGCCGGCTGGATCTGGAGCGGGCTAGACCTTGGCAACCGAAGGCGGCCCAAGGCGCGGGAGTCCACGTGCGGCTACAGTCAACGACGATGAGTGGTGCTCCTGCTGCTCGTTGAAGTGGAAGCCGAGGACGGCGCGATGGAATTGAGGCAGCAGCAGCGCTGGAAGGTGCAGGGACCTCGAGGAACGGCAGAACGGGGCGGCAGTGAGCAGATCTGGATGGGGGGTCGAGGAGGACGATGGCAGCGTCCGACAACGGCGGCGTCCAACGACAGGGCAAGCAAGGCAACCTCCATGAAGAAGATGGAGACGGCTGGGTTCATGGTCTGTGGAGGACGACGGGCTCAGGAACGAGGGGATGTGGGAGCTTCTGTTGCTTCTTGCCGGCGTCGGGTGCTGGTCGCGGTCGGGCTCTGGGCAGGGGAGGAGCACAGCGAAGTCGAGACAGAGGCGAGGTCGGACAGCGGAGGCGCCCACGGCATGCTCCTGGCCAGGGCGTAGCTGCTCCTGCAGCAGATGGGCAGAAAACAAAGGGTTCAGAGAGGGGAAACGGGATGAGCATGAGAAGGATAAGAAGGGGCGCGTCGGATGGGGACTGCCTGGATGACGACGATGACTGGGTTCAAGTTGTGGTCGCCGTTCTTGATGCGGCAGAGGAAGCTGGAGCGAGTCCTCGCGAGAAGATGGTGGAGGCCGAGCGTGTTGGAGGAGTGGATCTCGGGCACGGGGACGAGGTGGATCGAGGGGAAGGCTTGGGTGGAGTCCGGTTGGTGGAGATGGATCTCGGTGGGGTGCGGGCAGGCAAGGACAATCGCTGCTCTGGTTGGTGGGTGGATGAACATGAGGTGGATGCGGGATGGATCCCGAAGTGGATCCATTGGAGTGGCGGCGGCGACGAGTGGATAGGGGAGGATCCCTAGAAAATAGGGTTTGGTCTAGATTTAGACTAAGGAGTATATATATAAGGAAAGAGGGAGAGTTTAGGGGCTAATCCGTCCCTCCAATTAAAATCGAGCGGTCGAGAAAATAGACTAGGAAGTCCAAATAAAGAAATGGTGATGTTTTGTAGACGTTTGGGGATGATCCGGACCCAACGGTGATGACTTCCCGGGTCGGGTTCGGGACAATTTTCGGACGCGCGCGCGAGGAGGGCCGCGGGCTGACAAGAGAGGTCAGGTGTAACACCCTCGATGCGACTATAGCTCCCACATGTCGAGGCACTACTTAGAGACATAATCGCATTGAAGGCATATGTCGCAAGTTAGACAATCTTCACAACATCCCATGTAATATGAATAATAAAGGGGAGAACATAGTTGGCTTACACTCGCCACGTCAATCAAGAACATAAATAACATTACATCATCCAAACACTCATGGCCCGACTACGGCGCCAAAATAAAAGAGAACCCAACATGCGACACGGTCCCAATCACCCCCAACTGGGCACCACTACTGATCATCGGGAAAGGAAACGTAGTATCGTTGAGAGTCTTCGTCAAACTCCCACTTGAGCTCATACGTGTCACCTGGAGCGGAATCATCAGGCCCTGCATCTGGTGTAATAGTAATCTGTGAGCCACAGGGACTCAGCAATCTCGCACCCTCGCGATCAAGACTATTTGAGCTTATAGGTAAGGCAAGGTAAAATATGACTGGAGCTGCAGCAAGCGACTAGCAAGTATGGTGGCTAACTTATTCGCAAAAGAGAGCGAGAAGAGGAGGCAAAGCACGAGCGAGAAACTAGAGAGCAACCTGCGCAAACATTACTCCAACACCGTGTCCACTTCCCGGACTCCGCCGAGAAGAGGCCATCACGGTAACACACTCGGTTGATACATTTTAGTTAAGTTAAGGTTCAAGTTATCTACAACCGGACATTAACAAATTCCCATCTGCCCATAACCGCAGGCACGGCTTTCGAAATTTCAATCCCTGCAAGGGAGTCCCAACTTAGCCCATGACAAGCTCTCACGGTCAACGAAGGAATAGACCTCCACCCGAGACACACCGATCAGACTCGGTATCCCGGTACAACAAGACATTTCGACAGGTTAAAACAAGTCCAGCAACACCGCTCGAATGTGCCGACAAATCCCGATAGGAGCTGCACATATCTCTTTCTTAGGGCACACTCAGATTGTCCAAACTTCCGGTAGGCCAGCCCAGAGTTGCCCCTGGTAGCCACCGGCGGCTGACGGTTTGGACCAACACTCAGAGGAGCACTGGCCCGGGGGGGGTTAAAATAAGATGACCCTTGAGTCTGCAGAACCCAAGGGAAGGAAAAGGCTAGGTGGCAAATGGTAAAACCAAGGTTGGGCATTGCTGGAAAAGCTTTAATCAAGGCAAACTATCAAGGGGTTCCCATTATAACCCAACCGCGTAAGGAACGCAAAATCCGGGAACATAACACCGATATGACGGAAACTAGGGCGACAAGAGTGGAACAAAACACTAGGCGAGAGGCCGAGCCTTCCACCCTTTACCAAGTATATAGATGAATTAAGATAACATGGCAATATAATGATATCCCAACAAGTAAATAAAAGATGTTCCAACAAGGAACAGCCTCCAATCTTCACCTGCAACTAGCAACGCTATAAGAGGGGCTGAGCAAAGCGGTAACATAGCCAATCAACGGTTTTCTAGGACAATGGTGGGTTAGAGGTTTGACATGGCAATTTGGGAGGCTTTCAAGCAAGTGGTAGGCATCATAGCAATGGCATAGCAAAAGAGCGAGCAAACTAGCATAGCAAAGATAGTAGTGATTTCGAGGGTATGATCATCTTGCCTGCACAGTTGTCAGAGTTGACTGGATCCTCAAAAGCAAACTCAACGGGCTCCTTGATAGCGAACTCGTCTCCCGGCTCTACCCAAACAAGACGAACAAACAACAAGGACACAATCAACCACGTGCAAACTCAAACAACACGATGCAAAGATGATATGCTATGCGGGATGTGATGCTGGATGCAAAATGCAAGATATGACAGGAAATGCATGAACCTGGCCTCAACATGGAAATCCAAGGGTGCCACTAGAAAGATGGGATGAAATCGCTTGAAAACGATATAAAGAACGCCGGAATCGGAGTTACGGTTTGGAAATGGCAAGTGATTCAAAAATGACACCGGTCTACGATTTACAGCAAGTAGGCATCTAAATGCAACGAAATGAACATGCTACAGCACCCAAACATGACAACAAAATACATGGCAGGGATGCACACAAGATGCTTAACAAAAGTCTAGCACTGAGCTACGGCCAATTCATCCAATAGGAGGTTCAAACAAGCATGGCAAAAACGCAAACAGAAAACAGATCTCAGACTTAGTGAAATTAACACTTGTCTGGACTTTCAGATCATATAGCCCTCTTCGGAGCAATAAAACAACATGCTACAGGACCTGAACATGACAAAGAAAGACATGGCATGGAGCTACTCAACAAGCTTAACAAAAGTCCCTTAGTGACCTTGAGCCAAAAGGGATCACAAAATATACTAACAAGCACACGAACATAGCAAAAACATAATCATTTTTCAGACTTAGTGAAAACTGGGACATGCTGAAACATAACTCACGAAGGCATGTTTACGAGCTCGATGCACTCACCACGGTGCAAGTCATGGAAAGACAAGCATACACCCATAAAGAAGGCACAAAATACAAGCTATACATGGCAAGAACAATGGCATAGCATGCACGGATCAACTACAATAACATCGGAAAAATCGCAAACAAGTTGACGATCTGCCCAGATTCGCAACGAAGCAAAAGTAGAGCTTGATTGACTCAAGCTAGGGTGCTCCATAATTGCAAACAAAGACATGGATGGATAGAGCACTACAAGATTAACAAAACTCCTTTACTGATCATCCTCAAAAGAGGGATGGATCACTAGGAAACAGCATGAACATATGGCATCATGAACTTAATAATCCCAGACTTAGTGAAAACTACCAAGTCCCTGAAAACAGATTTACCGGGTGCCTCACTTTGCAAGCTTGCACAAGTCACCACACACATCACAAAAATGCATGGGTTGCACCTCTGGAAAGATAACAAAATCCTTAACAAAACATATGTAGGACTCACAGGCATATCATGCACAAAATAATTATGGCAAAAATGACAAAAGTCTAAGATGAACTAGCAGATCTGACAATTAACTCACGAAGCCTCCTTCTAACAGCATTTCGGGCATCAATATGCACTCAAATGAAAATGATGCAATGGAATGAAATGATGTACTCATCGAGACGAACATTTTGATATACTATATGTCCAAAATGGAGCTACGGATGCGGAGATATAGCAAGTGCAAGAATGCAAAAAAATTAGGGTTCCGGGGGGAAAGTCAACCGAGGGGATTTTTCAGATCCAGATCCAGCGCGGATGTCGACGTTCGCCGGAGTCTCACCGGGATCACTGTAGCAGCAAAGAGAGAGTTCGCCGGAGCGGCTCCGGCCGGTGGAGAACGGCGCGGGGCGGCACGGGGACCGAGGCGGTGGTGGTGGCAGGGCGCCGGGCGGCGGAGCCGGGTGCGCCGGCTCGGGGCAACGATGGCGTGCGGCGGCGCCGGCCACCGGAGCCGAGGGAGGCGGCGGCGCGGGGTGCTGGGAGCTGGGAGGCACG
The DNA here is from genome assembly GCF_018294505.1 of Triticum aestivum. NCBI lineage: Eukaryota > Viridiplantae > Streptophyta > Magnoliopsida > Poales > Poaceae > Triticum > Triticum aestivum. The sequence goes on from NC_057809.1 coordinate 235,742,298, forward strand.
GGCGGCGGCGAACGGGCCCGCGGGGGCCCCGCGTGGGCCGGGCGGGCCTCGGGCGGCGGCGGCGATGCGTCCCGCCCCGGGGACAGGTGGCAGCGGCTGGTTGGAGGCGGCGGGATCCGGACACGTCCGGCTCGCGCGGACGTTGTCCGGCGGCAGCGGAGAGGGATTTTTTTAGGGTTTAGAGAGGGGATCCGCAAATTTTCGAGGGGGGTGTATATATAGGCATAGAGTGGAACAAAACACTAGGCGAGAGGCCGAGCCTTCCACCCTTTACCAAGTATATAGATGCATTAAGATAACACGACAATATAATGATATCCCAACAAGTAAATAAAATATGTTCCAACAAGGAACGGCCTCCAATCTTCACCTGCAACTAGCAACGCTATAAGAGGGGCTGAGCAAAGCGGTAACATAGCTAATCAACGGTTTGCTAGGACAATGGTGGGTTAGAGGTTTGACATGGCAATTTGGGAGGCTTTCAAGCAAGTGGTAGGCATCGTAGCAATGGCATAGCAAAAGAGCGAGCAAACTAGCATAGCAAAGATAGTAGTGATTTCGACGGTATGATCATCTTGCCTGCACAGTTGTCAGAGTTGACTGGATCCTCAAAAGCAAACTCAACGGGCTCCTCGGTAGCGAACTCGTCTCCCGGCTCTACCCAAACAAGACGAACAAGCAACAAGGACACAATCAACCACGTGCAAACTCAAACAACACGATGCAAAGATGATATGCTATGCGGGATGCGATGCCGGATGCAAAATGCAAGATATGACAGGAAATCCAAGGGTGCCACTAGAAAGATGGGATGAAATCGCTTGAAAACGATATAAAGAACGCCGGAATCGGAGTTACGGTTTGGAAATGGCAAGCGATTCAAAAATGACACCGGTCTACGATTTACAGCAAGTAGGCATCTAAATGCAACGAAATGAACATGCTACAGCACCCAAACATGACAACAAAATACATGGCAGGGATGCACACAAGATGCTTAACAAAAGTCTAGCACTGAGCTACGGCCAATTCATCCAATAGGAGGTTCAAACAAGCATGGCAAAAACGCAAACGGAAAACAAATCTCAGACTTAGTGAAATTAACACTTGTCTGGACTTTCAGATCATATAGCCCTCTTCGGAGCAACAAAACAACATGCTACAGGACCTGAACATGACAAAGAAAGACATGGCATGGAGCTACTCAACAAGCTTAACAAAAGTCCCTTAGTGACCTTGAGCCAAAAGGGATCACAAAATATACTAACAAGCACACGAACATAGCAAAAACATAATCAGTTTTCAGACTTAGTGAAAACTGGGACATGCTGAAACATAACTCACGAAGGCATGTTTACGAGCTCGATGCACTCACCATGGTGCAAGTCATGGAAAGACAAGCATACACCCATAAAGAAGGCACAAAATACAAGCTAGACATGGCAAGAACAATGGCATAGCATGCACGGATCAACTACAATAACATCGGAAAAATCGCAAACAAGTTGACGATCTGCCCAGATTCGCAACGAAGCAAAAGTAGAGCTTGATTGACTCAAGCTAGGGTGCTCCATAATTGCAAACAAAGACATGGATGGATAGAGCACTACAAGATTAACAAAACTCCTTTACTGATCATCCTCAAAAGAGGCACGGATCACTAGGAAATAGCATGAACATATGGCATCATGAACTAAATAATCCCAGACTTAGTGAAAACTACTAAGTCCCTGAAAACAGATTTACCGGGTGCCTCACTTTGCAAGCTTGCACAAGTCTCCACACACATCACAAAAATGCATGGGTTGCACCTCTGGAAAGATAACAAAATCCTTAACAAAACATATGTAGGACTCACAGGCACATCATGCACACAATAATTATGGCAAAAATGACAAAAGTCTAAGATGAACTAGCAGATCTGACAATTAAGTCACGAAGCCTCCTTCTAACAGCATTTCGGGCGTCAAGATGCACTCAAATGAAAATGATGCACTGGAATGAAATGATGTACTCATCGAGACGAACATTTTGAAATACTATATGTCCAAAATGGAGCTACGGATGCGGAGATATAGCAGGTGCAAGAATGCAAAAAAAATTAGGGTTCCGGGGGGAAAGTCAACCGAGGGGATTTTTCAAATCCAGATCCAGCGCGGATGTCGAGGTTCGCCGGAGTCTCACCGTGATCACTGTAGCAGCAGAGAGGGAGTTCGCCGGAGCGGCTCTGGCCGGTGGAGAATGGCGCGGGGCGGCACGGGGACCGAGGCGGTGGTGGTGGCAGGGCGCCGGGCGGCGGAGTCGGGTGCGCCGGCTCGGGGCGACGATGGCGTGCGGCAGCGCCGGCCACCGGAGCCGAGGGAGGCGGCGGCGCGGGGTGCTGGGAGCTGGGAGGCGCAGGCGGCGGCGAACGGGCCCGCGGGGGCCCCGCGTGGGCCAGGCGGGCCTCGGGCGGCGGCGGCGAAGCGGTCCCGCCCCGGGGACAGGTGGCAGCGGCTGGTTGGAGGCGGTGGGATCCGGACACGTCCGGCTCGCGCGGACGTTGTCCGGCGGCGGCGGAGAGGGATTTTTTTAGGGTTTAGAGAGGGGATCCGCAAATTTTCGAGGGGGGTGTATATATAGGCATAGAGGGAGCTAGGAGAGTCCAAATGAGGTGCGGTTTTCGGCCACGCGATCGTGATCGAACGCTCTAAGACATGGAGCAGAGTTTGGTGGGTTTTGGGCCAAATTGGAGGGGTGTTGGGCTGCAACACACACGAGGCCTTTTCGGTCCCTCGGTTAACCGTTGGAGTATCAAACAAAGTCCAAATGGGACGAAACTTGACAGGCAGTCTACGGTAGCAAACCAGGGCCGCTTGGCAAGTCCAGGTCCAATTCGGAAATGTTTAATCCCCACACACGAAAGAAAGGTAGAAATGACCACCGGAGGAGAACGAAGCGCCGGAATGCAAAACGGACAACGGGGAAAATGCTCGAATGCATGAGACGAACACGTATGAAAATTCAATGCACATGATGACATGATATGAGATGCATGAAGGCATATGTCGCAAGTTAGGCAATCTTCACAACATCCCATGTAATATGAATAATAAAGGGGAGAACATAGTTGGCTTACACTCGCCACATCAATCAAGAACATAAATAACATTACATCATCCAAACACTCATGGCCCGACTATGGCGCCAAAATAAAAGAGAACCCAACATGCGACACCGTCCCAATCACCCCCAACTGGGCACCACTACTGATCATCGGGAAAGGAAACGTAGTATTGTCGAGAGTCTTCGTCGAACTCCCACTTGAGCTCATACGCGTCACCTGGAGCGGAATCATCAGGCCCTGCATCTGGTGTAATAGTAATCTGTGAGCCACAGGGACTCAGCAATCTCGCACCCTCGCGATCAAGACTATTTGAGCTTATAGGTAAGGCAAGGTAAAATATGACTGGAGCTGCAGCAAGCGACTAGCAAGTATGGTGGCTAACTTATTCGCAAAAGAGAGCGAGAAGAGGAGGCAAAGCACGAGCGAGAAACTAGAGAGCAACCTGCGCAAACATTACTCCAACACCGTGTCCACTTCCCGGACTCCGCCGAGAAGAGGCCATCACGGTAACACACTCGGTTGATACATTTTAGTTAAGTTAAGGTTCAAGTTATCTACAACCGGACATTAACAAATTCCCATCTGCCCATAACCGCGGGCACGGCTTTCGGAAGTTCAATCCCTGCAGGGGAGTCCCAACTTAGCCCATGACAAGCTCTCACGGTCAACGAAGGAATAGACCTCCACCCGAGACACACCGATCAGACTCGGTATCCCGGTACAACAAGACATTTCGAAAGGTTAAAACAAGTCCAGCAACACCGCCCGAATGTGCCGACAAATCCCGATAGGAGCTGCACATATCTCTTTCTTAGGGCACACTCAGATTGTCCAAACTTCCGGTAGGCCAGCCCAGAGTTGCCCCTGGTAGCCACCGGCGGCTGACGGTTTGGACCAACACTCAGAGGAGCACTGGCCCGGGGGGGTTAAAATAAGATGACCCTTGAGTCTGCAGAACCCAAGGGAAGGAAAAGGCTAGGTGGCAAATGGTAAAACCAAGGTTGGGCATTGCTGGAAAAGCTTTAATCAAGGCGAACTATCAAGGGGTTCCCATTATAACCCAACCGCGTAAGGAACGCAAAATCTGGGAACATAACACCGATATGACGGAAAATAGGGCGGCAAGAGTGGAACAAAACACTAGGCGAGAGGCCGAGCCTTCCACCCTTTACCAAGTATATAGATGCATTAAGATAACACGGCAATATAATGATATCCCAACAAGTAAATAAAAGATGTTCCAATAAGGAACGGCCTCCAATCTTCACCTGCAACTAGCAACACTATAAGAGGGGCTGAGCAAAGCGGTAACATAGCCAATCAATGGTATGCTAGGACAATGGTGGGTTAGAGGTCTGACATGGCAATTTGGGAGGCTTTCAAGCAAGTGGTAGGCATCGTAGCAATGGCATAGCAAAAGAGCGAGCAAACTAGCATAGCAAAGATAGTAGTGATTTCGAGGGTATGATCATCTTGCCTGCACAGTTGTCAGAGTTGACTGGATCCTCAAAAGCAAACTCAGCGGGCTCCTCGGTAGCGAACTCGTCTCCCGGCTCTACCCAAACAAGACGAACAAGCAACAAGGACACAATCAACCACGTGCAAACTCAAACAACACGATGCAAAGATGATATGCTATGCGGGATGCGATGCTGGATGCAAAATGCAAGATATGACAGGAAATGCATGAACCTGGCCTCAACTTGGAAATCCAAGGGTGCCACTAGAAAGATGGGATGAAATCACTTGAAAACGATATAAAGAACGCCGGAATCGGAGTTACGGTTTGGAAATGGCAAGCGATTCAAAAATGACACCGGTCTACGATTTACAGCAAGTAGGCATCTAAATGCAACGAAATGAACATGCTACAGCACCCAAACATGACAACAAAATACATGGCAGGGATGCACACAAGATGCTTAACAAAAGTCTAGCATTGAGCTACGGCCAATTCATCCAATAGGAGGTTCAAACAAGCATGGCAAAAATGCAAACGGAAAACAGATCTCAGACTTAGTGAAATTAACACTTGTCTGGACTTTCAGATCATATAGCCCTCTTCGGAGCAACAAAACAACATGCTACAGGACCTGAACATGACAAAGAAAGACATGGCATGGAGCTACTCAACAAGCTTAACAAAAGTCCCTTAGTGACCTTGAGCCAAAAGGGATCACAAAATATACTAACAAGCACACGAACATAGCAAAAACATAATCAGTTTTCAGACTTAGTGAAAACTGGGACATGCTAAAACATAACTCACGAAGGCATGTTTACGAGCTCGATGCACTCACCACGGTGCAAGTCATGGAAATACAAGCATACACCCATAAAGAAGGCACAAAATACAAGCTAGACATGGCAAGAACAATGGCATAGCATGCACGGATCAACTACAATAACATCGGAAAAATCGCAAACAAGTTGACGATCTGCCCAGATTCGCAACGAAGCAAAAGTAGAGCTTGATTGACTCAAGCTAGGGTGCTCCATAATTGCAAACAAAGACATGGATGGATAGAGCACTACACGATTAACAAAACTCTTTTACTGATCATCCACAAAAGAGGCACGGATCACTAGGAAATAGCATGAACATATGGCATCATGAACTAAATAATCCCAGACTTAGTGAAAACTGCTAAGTCCCAGAAAACAGATTTACCGGGTGCCTCACTTTGCAAGCTTGCACAAGTCACCACACACATCACAAAAATGCATGGGTTGCACCTCTGGAAAGATAACAAAATCCTTAACAAAACATATGTAGGACTCACAGGCACATCATGCACACAATAATTATGGCAAAAATGACAAAAGTCTAAGATGAACTAGCAGATCTGACAATTAAGTCACGAAGCCTCCTTCTAACAGCATTTCGGGCGTCAAGATGCACTCAAATGAAAATGATGCAATGGAATGAAATGATGTACTCATCGAGACGAACATTTTGATATACTATATGTCCAAAACGGAGCTACGGATGCGGAGATATAGCAGGTGCAAGAATGCAAAAAAATTAGGGTTCCGGGGGGGAAGTCAATCGAGGGGATTTTTCAGATCCAGATCCAGCGCGGATGTCGAGGTTCGCCGGAGTCTCACCGTGATCACTGTAGCAGCAGAGAGGGAGTTCGCCGGAGCGGCTCTGGCCGGTGGAGAACGGCGCGGGGCGGCACGGGGACCGAGGCGGTGGTGGTGGCAGGGCGCCGGGCGGCGGAGCCGGGTGCGCCGGCTCGGGGCGACGATGGCATGCGGCAGCGCCGGCCACCGGAGCCGAGGGAGGCGGCGGCGCGGGGTGCTGGGAGCTGGGAGGCGCAGGCGGCGGCGAACGGGCCCGCGGGGGCCCCGCGTGGGCCAGGCGGGCCTCGGGCGGCGGCGGCGAAGCGGTCCCGCCCGGGGACAGGTGGCAGCGGCTGGTTGGAGGCGGTGGGATCCGGACACGTCCGGCTCGCGCGGACGTTGTCCGGCGGCGGCGGAGAGGGATTTTTTTAGGGTTTAGAGAGGGGATCCGCAAATTTTCGAGGGGGTGTATATATAGGCATAGAGGGAGCTAGGAGAGTCCAAATGAGGTGCGGTTTTCGGCCACGCGATCGTGATCGAACGCTCTAAGACATGGAGCAGAGTTTGGTGGGTTTTGGGCCAAATTGGAGGGGTGTTGGGCTGCAACACACACGAGGCCTTTTCGGTCCCTCGGTTAACCGTTGGAGTATCAAACAAAGTCCAAATGGGACGAAACTTGACAGGCAGTCTACGGTAGCAAACCAGGGCCGCTTGGCAAGTCCAGGTCCAATTCGGAAATGTTTAATCCCCACACACGAAAGAAAGGTAGAAATGACCACCGGAGGAGAACGAAGCGCCGGAATGCAAAACGGACAACGGGGAAAATGCTCGAATGCATGAGACGAACACGTATGAAAATTCAATGCACATGATGACATGATATGAGATGCATGAAGGCATATGTCGCAAGTTAGGCAATCTTCACAACATCCCATGTAATATGAATAATAAAGGGGAGAACATAGTTGGCTTACACTCGCCACATCAATCAAGAACATAAATAACATTACATCATCCAAACACTCATGGCCCGACTATGGCGCCAAAATAAAAGAGAACCCAACATGCGACACCGTCCCAATCACCCCCAACTGGGCACCACTACTGATCATCGGGAAAGGAAACGTAGTATTGTCGAGAGTCTTCGTCGAACTCCCACTTGAGCTCATACGCGTCACCTGGAGCGGAATCATCAGGCCCTGCATCTGGTGTAATAGTAATCTGTGAGCCACAGGGACTCAGCAATCTCGCACCCTCGCGATCAAGACTATTTGAGCTTATAGGTAAGGCAAGGTAAAATATGACTGGAGCTGCAGCAAGCGACTAGCAAGTATGGTGGCTAACTTATTCGCAAAAGAGAGCGAGAAGAGGAGGCAAAGCACGAGCGAGAAACTAGAGAGCAACCTGCGCAAACATTACTCCAACACCGTGTCCACTTCCCGGACTCCGCCGAGAAGAGGCCATCACGGTAACACACTCGGTTGATACATTTTAGTTAAGTTAAGGTTCAAGTTATCTACAACCGGACATTAACAAATTCCCATCTGCCCATAACCGCGGGCACGGCTTTCGGAAGTTCAATCCCTGCAGGGGAGTCCCAACTTAGCCCATGACAAGCTCTCACGGTCAACGAAGGAATAGACCTCCACCCGAGACACACCGATCAGACTCGGTATCCCGGTACAACAAGACATTTCGAAAGGTTAAAACAAGTCCAGCAACACCGCCCGAATGTGCCGACAAATCCCGATAGGAGCTGCACATATCTCTTTCTTAGGGCACACTCAGATTGTCCAAACTTCCGGTAGGCCAGCCCAGAGTTGCCCCTGGTAGCCACCGGCGGCTGACGGTTTGGACCAACACTCAGAGGAGCACTGGCCCGGGGGGGTTAAAATAAGATGACCCTTGAGTCTGCAGAACCCAAGGGAAGGAAAAGGCTAGGTGGCAAATGGTAAAACCAAGGTTGGGCATTGCTGGAAAAGCTTTAATCAAGGCGAACTATCAAGGGGTTCCCATTATAACCCAACCGCGTAAGGAACGCAAAATCTGGGAACATAACACCGATATGACGGAAAATAGGGCGGCAAGAGTGGAACAAAACACTAGGCGAGAGGCCGAGCCTTCCACCCTTTACCAAGTATATAGATGCATTAAGATAACACGGCAATATAATGATATCCCAACAAGTAAATAAAAGATGTTCCAATAAGGAACGGCCTCCAATCTTCACCTGCAACTAGCAACACTATAAGAGGGGCTGAGCAAAGCGGTAACATAGCCAATCAATGGTTTGCTAGGACAATGGTGGGTTAGAGGTCTGACATGGCAATTTGGGAGGCTTTCAAGCAAGTGGTAGGCATCGTAGCAATGGCATAGCAAAAGAGCGAGCAAACTAGCATAGCAAAGATAGTAGTGATTTCGAGGGTATGATCATCTTGCCTGCACAGTTGTCAGAGTTGACTGGATCCTCAAAAGCAAACTCAGCGGGCTCCTCGGTAGCGAACTCGTCTCCCGGCTCTACCCAAACAAGACGAACAAGCAACAAGGACACAATCAACCACGTGCAAACTCAAACAACACGATGCAAAGATGATATGCTATGCGGGATGCGATGCTGGATGCAAAATGCAAGATATGACAGGAAATGCATGAACCTGGCCTCAACTTGGAAATCCAAGGGTGCCACTAGAAAGATGGGATGAAATCACTTGAAAACGATATAAAGAACGCCGGAATCGGAGTTACGGTTTGGAAATGGCAAGCGATTCAAAAATGACACCGGTCTACGATTTACAGCAAGTAGGCATCTAAATGCAACGAAATGAACATGCTACAGCACCCAAACATGACAACAAAATACATGGCAGGGATGCACACAAGATGCTTAACAAAAGTCTAGCATTGAGCTACGGCCAATTCATCCAATAGGAGGTTCAAACAAGCATGGCAAAAAATGCAAACGGAAAACAGATCTCAGACTTAGTGAAATTAACACTTGTCTGGACTTTCAGATCATATAGCCCTCTTCGGAGCAACAAAACAACATGCTACAGGACCTGAACATGACAAAGAAAGACATGGCATGGAGCTACTCAACAAGCTTAACAAAAGTCCCTTAGTGACCTTGAGCCAAAAGGGATCACAAAATATACTAACAAGCACACGAACATAGCAAAAACATAATCAGTTTTCAGACTTAGTGAAAACTGGGACATGCTAAAACATAACTCACGAAGGCATGTTTACGAGCTCGATGCACTCACCACGGTGCAAGTCATGGAAATACAAGCATACACCCATAAAGAAGGCACAAAATACAAGCTAGACATGGCAAGAACAATGGCATAGCATGCACGGATCAACTACAATAACATCGGAAAAATCGCAAACAAGTTGACGATCTGCCCAGATTCGCAACGAAGCAAAAGTAGAGCTTGATTGACTCAAGCTAGGGTGCTCCATAATTGCAAACAAAGACATGGATGGATAGAGCACTACACGATTAACAAAACTCTTTTACTGATCATCCACAAAAGAGGCACGGATCACTAGGAAATAGCATGAACATATGGCATCATGAACTAAATAATCCCAGACTTTGTGAAAACTGCTAAGTCCCAGAAAACAGATTTACCGGGTGCCTCACTTTGCAAGCTTGCACAAGTCACCACACACATCACAAAAATGCATGGGTTGCACCTCTGGAAAGATAACAAAATCCTTAACAAAACATATGTAGGACTCACAGGCACATCATGCACACAATAATTATGGCAAAAATGACAAAAGTCTAAGATGAACTAGCAGATCTGACAATTAAGTCACGAAGCCTCCTTCTAACAGCATTTCGGGCGTCAAGATGCACTCAAATGAAAATGATGCAATGGAATGAAATGATGTACTCATCGAGACGAACATTTTGATATACTATATGTCCAAAACGGAGCTACGGATGCGGAGATATAGCAGGTGCAAGAATGCAAAAAAATTAGGGTTCCGGGGGGAAAGTCAACCGAGGGGATTTTTCAGATCCAGATCCAGCGCGGATGTCGAGGTTCGCCGGAGTCTCACCGTGATCACTGTAGCAGCAGAGAGGGAGTTCGCCGGAGCGGCTCTGGCCGGTGGAGAACGGCGCGGGGCGGCACGGGGACCGAGGCGGTGGTGGTGGCAGGGCGCCGGGCGGCGGAGCCGGGTGCGCCGGCTCGGGGCGACGATGGCGTGCGGCGGCGCCGGCCACCGGAGCCGAGGGAGGCGGCGGCGCGGGGTGCTGGGAGCTGGGAGGCGCAGGCGGCGGCGAACGGGCCCGCGGGGGCCCCGCGTGGGCCGGGCGGGCCTCGGGCGGCGGCGGCGAAGCGGTCCCGCCCCGGGGACAGGTGGCAGCGGCTGGTTGGAGGCGGCGGGATCCGGACACGTCCGGCTCGCGCGGACATTGTCCGGCGGCGGAGGAGAGGGATTTTTTTAGGGTTTAGAGAGGGGATCCGCAAATTTTCGAGGGGGGTGTATATATAGGCATAGAGGGAGCTAGGAGAGTCCAAATGAGGTGCGGTTTTCGGCCACGCGATCGTGATCGAACGCTCTAAGACATGGAGCTGAGTTTGGTGGGTTTTGGGCCAAATTGGAGGGGTGTTGGGCTGCAACACACACAAGGCCTTTTCGGTCCCTCGGTTAACCGTTGGAGTATCAAACAAAGTCCAAATGGGACGAAACTTGACAGGCAGTCTACCGGTAGCAAACCAGGGCCGCTTGGCAAGTCTAGGTCCAATCCGGAAATGTTTAATCCCCACACACGAAAGAAAGGTAGAAATGACCACCGGAGGAGAACGAAGCGCCGGAATGCAAAACGGACAACGGGGAAAATGCTCGAATGCATGAGACGAACACGTATGAAAATGCAATGCACATGATGACATGATATGAGATGCATGAAGGCATATGTCGCAAGTTAGGCAATCTTCACAACATCCCATGTAATATGAATAATAAAGGGGAGAACATAGTTGGCTTACACTCGCCACGTCAATCAAGAACATAAATAACATTACATCATCCAAACACTCATGGCCCGACTATGGCGCCAAAATAAAAGAGAACCCAACATGCGACACCCTCCCAATCACCCCCAACTGGGCACCACTACTGATCATCGGGAAAGGAAACGTAGTATTGTCGAGAGTCTTCGTCGAACTCCCACTTGAGCTCATACGCGTCACCTGGAGCGGAATCATCAGGCCCTGCATCTGGTGTAATAGTAATCTGTGAGCCACAGGGACTCAGCAATCTCGCACCCTCGCGATCAAGACTATTTGAGCTTATAGGTAAGGCAAGGTAAAATATGACTGGAGCTGCAGCAAGCGACTAGCAAGTATGGTGGCTAACTTATTCGCAAAAGAGAGTGAGAAGAGGAGGCAAAGCACGAGCGAGAAACTAGAGAGCAACCTGCGCAAACATTACTCCAACACCGTGTCCACTTCCCGGACTCCGCCGAGAAGAGGCCATCACGGCAACACACTCGGTTGATACATTTTAGTTAAGTTAAGGTTCAAGTTATCTACAACCGGACATTAACAAATTCCCATCTGCCCATAACCGCGGGCACGGCTTTCGGAAGTTCAATCCCTGCAGGGGAGTCCCAACTTAGCCCATGACAAGCTCTCACGGTCAACGAAGGAATAGACCTCCACCCGAGACACACCGATCAGACTCGGTATCCCGGTACAACAAGACATTTCGAAAGGTTAAAACAAGTCCAGCAACACCGCCCGAATGTGCCGACAAATCCCGATAGGAGCTGCACATATCTCTTTCTTAGGGCACACTCAGATTGTCCAAACTTCCGGTAGGCCAGCCCAGAGTTGCCCCTGGTAGCCACCGGCGGCTGACGGTTTGGACCAACACTCAGAGGAGCACTGGCCCGGGGGGGGTTAAAATAAGATGACCCTTGAGTCTGCAGAACCCAAGGGAAGGAAAAGGCTAGGTGGCAAATGGTAAAACCAAGGTTGGGCATTGCTGGAAAAGCTTTAATCAAGGCGAACTATCAAGGGGTTCCCATTATAACCCAACCGCGTAAGGAACGCAAAATCCGGGAACATAACACCGATATGACGGAAAATAGGGCGGCAAGAGTGGAACAAAACACTAGGCGAGAGGCCGAGCCTTCCACCCTTTACCAAGTATATAGATGCATTAAGATAACACGGCAATATAATGATATCCCAACAAGTAAATAAAGATGTTCCAACAAGGAACGGCCTCCAATCTTCACCTGCAACTAGCAACACTATAAGAGGGGCTGAGCAAAGCAGTAACATAGCCAATCAATGGTTTGCTAGGACAATGGTGGGTTAGAGGTTTGACATGGCAATTTGGGAGGCTTTCAAGCAAGTGGTAGGCATCGTAGCAATGGCATAGCAAAAGAGCGAGCAAACTAGCATAGCAAAGATAGTAGTGATTTCGAGGGTATGATCATCTTGCCTGCACAGTTGTCAGAGTTGACTGGATCCTCAAAAGCAAACTCAGCGGGCTCCTCGGTAGCGAACTCGTCTCCCGGCTCTACCCAAACAAGACGAACAAGCAACAAGGACACAATCAACCACGTGCAAACTCAAACAACACGATGCAAAGATGATATGCTATGCGGGATGCGATGCTGGATGCAAAATGCAAGATATGACAGGAAATGCATGAACCTGGCCTCAACTTGGAAATCCAAGGGTGCCACTAGAAAGATGGGATGAAATCACTTGAAAACGATATAAAGAACGCCGGAATCGGAGTTACGGTTTGGAAATGGCAAGCGATTCAAAAATGACACCGGTCTACGATTTACAGCAAGTAGGCATCTAAATGCAACGAAATGAACATGCTACAGCACCCAAACATGACAACAAAATACATGGCAGGGATGCACACAAGATGCTTAACAAAAGTCTAGCACTGAGCTACGGCCAATTCATCCAATAGGAGGTTCAAACAAGCATGGCAAAAATGCAAACGGAAAACAGATCTCAGACTTAGTGAAATTAACACTTGTCTGGACTTTCAGATCATATAGCCCTCTTCGGAGCAACAAAACAACATGCTACAGGACCTGAACATGACAAAGAAAGACATGGCATGGAGCTACTCAACAAGCTTAACAAAAGTCCCTTAGTGACCTTGAGCCAAAAGGGATCACAAAATATACTAACAAGCACACGAACATAGCAAAAACATAATCAGTTTTCAGACTTAGTGAAAACTGGGACATGCTGAAACATAACTCACGAAGGCATGTTTACGAGCTCGATGCACTCACCACGGTGCAAGTCATGGAAAGACAAGCATACACCCATAAATAAGGCACAAAATACAAGCTAGACATGGCAAGAACAATGGCATAGCATGCACGGATCAACTACAATAACATCGGAAAAATCGCAAACAAGTTGACGATCTGCCCAGATTTGCAACGAAGCAAAAGTAGAGCTTGATTGACTCAAGCTAGGATGCTCCATAATTGCAAACAAAGACATGGACGGATAGAGCACTACAAGATTAACAAAACTCCTTTACTGATCATCCTCAAAAGAGGCACGGATCACTAGGAAATAGCATGAACATATGGCATCATGAACTAAATAATCCCAGACTTTGTGAAAACTACTAAGTCCCAGAAAACAGATTTATCGGGTGCCTCACTTTGCAAGCTTGCACAAGTCACCACACACATCACAAAAATGCATGGGTTGCACCTCTGAAAAGATAACAAAATCCTTAACAAAACATATGTAGGACTCACAGGCATATCATGCACACAATAATTATGGCAAAAATGACAAAAGTCTAAGATGAACTAGCAGATCTGACAATTAAGTCACGAAGCCTCCTTCTAACAGCATTTCGGGCGTCAAGATGCACTCAAATGAAAATGATGCAATGGAATGAAATGATGTACTCATCGAGACGAACATTTTGATATACTATATGTCCAAAACGGAGCTACGGATGCGGAGATATAGCAGGTGCAAGAATGCAAAAAAAAAAATTAGGGTTCCGGGGGAAAAGTCAACCGAGGGGATTTTCAGATCCAGATCCAGCGCGGATGTCGAGGTTCGCCGGAGTCTCGTCGGGATCACTGTAGCAGCAGAGAGGGAGTTCGCCGGAGCGGCTCCGGCCGGTGGAGAACGGCGTGGGGCGGCACGGGGACCGAGGCGGTGGTGGTGGCAGGGCGCCGGGCGGCGGAGCCGGGTGCGCTGGCTCGGGGCGGCGATGGCGTGCGGCGGCGCCGGCCACCGGAGCCGAGGGAGGCGGCGGCGCGGGGCGCTGGGAGCTGGGAGGCGTGGGCGGCGGCGAACGGGCCCGCGGGGGCCCCGCGTGGGTCGAGCGGGCCTCGGGCGGCGGCGGCAAAGCGGTCCCACCCCGGGGACAGGTGGTAGCGGCTGGTTGGAGGCGGCAGAGAGGGATTTTTTAGGGTTTAGAGAGGGGATCCGCAAATTTTCGAGGGGGGGTGTATATATAGGCATAGAGGGAGCTAGGAGAGTCCAAATGAGGTGCGGTTTTCGGCCACGCGATCGTGATCGAACGCTCTAGGACATGGAGCAGAGTTTGGTGGGTTTTGGGCCAAATTGGAGGGGTGTTGGGCTGCAACACACACGAGGCCTTTTCGGTCCCTCGGTTAACCGTTGGAGTATCAAACGAAGTCCAAATGGTACGAAACTTGACAGGCGGTCTACCGGTAGCAAACCAGGGCCGCTTGGCAAGTCTCGGTCCAATCCGGAAATGTTTAATCCCCACACACGAAAGAAAGCTAGAAATGACCACCGGAGGAGAACGAAGCGCCGGAATGCAAAACGGACAACGGGGAAAATGCTCGAATGCATGAGACGAACACGTATGCAAATGCAATGCACATGATGACATGATATGAGATGCATGACAACGACAACAACACACGGAGACAAAACCCGAACCCGAGGAAATAAATATAACTTAACGCCGGAAACGGCAAGAGTTGGAGTACAAATAGGGAAAGTTACATCCGGGGTGTTACAACACTCCACCACTACGAAAGGATCTCGTCCCGAGATCTAGGACTGAAAGAACGCCGGGTACTCAGAACGGAGGTGATCCTTGCATTCCCAGGTAGCTTCACGGTCGGAATGGTGTGACCACTTGACTTTGAGAAATTTGATTGACTTGTTGCGAGTCTTGCGTTCCGTCTCTTCAAGAATAGCAACTGGGTGCTCACGATAAGAGAGATCTTCTTGGAGCTCAATGTCCTCGAAGTTGACCGTGCGGTCAGGAGTCTTGAAGCACTTTCGAAGCTGAGAGACATGGAACACGTCATGAACATTTGCAAAGTTTGAAGGAAGCTCGAGTTGATAGGCGAGGTCGCCTCTCTTGCTGACAATCTTGAAAGGTCCCACGTATCTAGGGGCAAGCTTCCCTTTGATACCGAAGCGACGAGTCCTTTCATAGGAGAGACACGGAGGTAAACATGATCTCCGATCTCGAAAGCCAAATCACGGTGCTTACTATCATAGTACCTCTTCTAACGGGATTGGGCTGCTTTGAGGTTATCACGAATGACTTTGCACATTTCTTCTGCTTCTGTGATTAAGTCATTACCCAAAAGCTGACGTTCACCGGTTTCAGACCAGTTGAGAGGGGTACGGCACTTCCTGCCATACAGAATTTCAAATGGGGCCTTGCCCGAACTTGCTTGAAAACTGTTGTTGTAGGAGAATTCAGCATAAGGAAGACAATCCTCCCACTTCATGCCGAAGGAGATCACACAAGCCCTGAGCATATCTTCAAGAATCTGGTTGACACGCTCGACTTGACCGCTTGTTTGAGGATGGAAAGCTGTGCTGAAGCGGATGTTGGTGCCCATGGCCTTCTGAAAAGAATCCCAAAACTTCGAGGTAAAGATGCTGCCACGGTCTGAAGAGATCACTTGAGGAATACCGTGCAGAGAGACAATACGAGAGGTATAGAGTTCCGCCAATTGAGCTGCAGTGATCGACTCTTTGATAGGCAGAAAGTGAGCCACTTTGGTGAGTTTGTCGATGACAACGAATATAGCATCATTGCCACGCTTGGACTTTGGAAACCCAGTCACGAAGTCCATTTCAATGTGGTCAAACTTCCATTCTGGAATGGCAAGAGGTTGGAGGAGACCTGCTGGCCTTTGGTGTTCTGCCTTCACTCTTCTGCAGACATCACATTCATTCACGAATTGAGCGATCTCGCGCTTCATTCGAGTCCACCAATAAGCTTGCTTAAGGTCCTGATACATCTTCGTGCTCCCAGGGTGGATGGAGAGGAGAGAATTGTGAGCCTCGTTCATGATCACTTTACGGAGGTCACCTTTGGGCACAACAATACGATCCTCGAAGAAGAGAGTGTCCTTGTCATCAAGGCGGTAGCACTTGTACTTGGACTGACTCTTGGCAATCCCAATCTTCACCTTTTTCACCATAGCATCAAGAAGCTGGGCTTGGCGAATCTGGTCTTCTAAGGTAGGAGAGACTTGAAGGTTGGCGAGGAAACCTTGAGGAACAACTTGCAGATTAAGTTTGCGGAAAGCTTCACAAAGCTCGGGTTGATAAGGCTTGAGAATCAGACTGTTGCAGTAAGCCTTCCTGCTCAAAGCGTCAGCAATCACATTGGCCTTGCCTGGAGTATACTCGATACTCGGATTATACTCTTGAATCATTTCGACCCATCGAGTTTGCCTGAGGTTGAGATTAGGCTGAGTGAAGATGTACTTGAGACTCTTGTGATCAGTGAAAATGTCCACTTTTCTTCCCAATAGAAGATGTCTCCAAGTCAAAAGAGCATGCACAACTGCCGCCAACTCGAGATCATGAGTGGGGTAGTTCTTCTCATTAGGCTTCAACTGGCGAGATGTATAAGCAACAACTTTCTTCTCTTGCATCAATACTGCGCCAAGACCTTGGAGAGAGGCATCACAAAAGACCTCGTACGGCTTGGATTCATCAGGCGGAGTCAGAACTGGAGCAGTGATCAATTTCTCTTTCAAAGTGTTGAAAGCAATATCACACTCCGGAGACCAAACGTACTTGACGTGCTTCTGAGAAGATTTGAGAGAGGCTTCGCAATCTTGGAAAAGTTTTCAACGAATCTTCGGCAATAGCTTGCGAGACCGAGAAAACTGCGGAGTTGCTTCACGTTCTGAGGAGGTTCCCAATTCACAATTGCAGACACCTTCTCAGGATTCACGGCAATGCCCTTGGCAGAGATGATATGACCAAGATAAAGAACCTCATCGAGCCAAAATTCACACTTGGAGAACTTGGCGTAGAACTGATGTTCTCTGAGCTTATCAAGAACCAAACGCAAGTGCTTGGCATGATCTTCCTTGTTCTTGGAGAAAACCAGAATGTCGTCGAGATAGACCAAAACGAAGTCATTGGTGTAAGCGTTGAAGATGAAGTTCATCATGCGAGAGAACGTCGGAGGAGCGTTGGCGAGGCCAAAAGACATGACAGTGTATTCATATGAACCAAAGCTTGTTCTGAATGCTGTCTTGGGAATATCTTCTTCACGAATGCGAATCTGGTGATAACCCATACGGAGATCAAGCTTGGAGAATACTTGGGCACCTTTGAGTTGTTCGAACAGCTCATTGATGTTGGGAAGTGGGTATTTGTTCTTGATGGTCTTCTTGTTCACTGGACGGTAATCAACACAAAGTCGGTCCGTTCCATCCTTCTTCTTCACAAAAAGAACACCACAACCCCACGGAGAAGAACTAGGCCGGATGAGACCCATTTTCTCTTGCATATCGAGTTGCTTCTTCAGCTCTTTCAACTCTTCAGGTCCGAGCTTGTAAGGACGTTTGCACACAGGTTCCGTGCCAGGCTCAAGTTCAATAACGAATTCAACTGGCCGGTGTGGAGGCATTCCTGGGAGCTCTTCTGGAAAGACGTCTTGATATTCGCAAACGACTGGAATTTGAGAGATGGCATCCAATTCACCCTTCTCATTGAGAGAAAGCAGACGGATGGTATTATCCCGAGCGGCAAAGACAATTACATCCTCAGACGAATGAGTTAATTGAATCTGCCTGGCTGCACAATCAAGCTGAGCCTTGTGCTTAGAAAGCCAATCCACGCCGAGAATAAGATCAATATCTGAGTTACCAAGAACCATTGGAGAAGCCAGAAACTTGAAATCACCCATCATGATAGAAATATCCGGAATCTCGTGATTAGCAAGCAAACATTTATCCGGAGAGACTACTGCTAACGGTTTATGCATAACTTGGGAAGTCAACTCATGCTTAGATGCAAAAGGTTTCGAGATGAAGCAATGCGATGCACCAGTATCAAAAAGAACTTTTGCAGGTATATCATTAACAGGAAGGTTACCCATGATCACATCTGACGAGTCCTCTGCCTGAGCTGCATTCATCAAATTGACCTTGGCATGCTTGGGGTTATGCTTGACCACAGCTGTATTTGCCGATCTGACAGGAGGAGGAGGAGGAAGACGCCTCTGGTTGAGACACTTGTTGGCATAGTGACCCTTTGGCACTTGTTGCACGTGACCTCTGAAAGCGGATGGTGATACGGAGAACTCGATCTTGGAGGTTGAGACGAAGTCTTGTTCTGAAAGCCAGGGTTGGGTGGGTAGGAAGAACCACTGCCACCTTTGCTCTTCTGCTGATACGGCTAACGGAACAGAGGAGGAGGAAGCCAAAACTTCTGCTGCTTGGCCACTTGAGTAGAGGAAGAAGGAGTAACATCTCTGACTCGCTTCCTGGAAGCATCACACCTCAACTGAGCAGCCTCTTGCTTCAGTGCCATGTTGTAGAACTCATCGTACCTCAAGGGCTCAAAGAGAACAAGAGCGAGCTGAATTTCTTCTCTGAGACCACCCCTGAACTGATATATCATGCTCTTCTCATCAGGGACGTCCTGCCTGGCAAAGCGGGCGAGCTTCTGGAACAACTTGTTGTAGTCATAGACAGACAAAGAGCCTTGCTTCAGATTGCGGAATTCCTCACGCTTGCTTTCAACCACGCTCTGCGGAATATGATGAGCTCGGAAATCTCGACGGAAATCATCCCAAGTGATAACACGTCCACCTCTGGAATCCTTGTACTGCTGGAACCATTCTGCAGCTTGATCTTTGAGTTGGAAGGAAGCGAACTTAACAAAGTCCTTAGGCTTGACGATACTGCACTCGAAATGCTTACACAGATCCACAAGCCAATCGTCAGCATCGGTTGCCTCAACACAATTGCTGAAAGTCTTTGGCCCGTTAGCAAGGAACTGGTTGAGTGTAGCAAAGTGACTCTGATTGCTGCCTTGATTCCCATGACTGCCTTGATTGCGCTCTTGAAGAATTTGCATGATCAGCTGTGTGTTTGCATTGGTTGCGGCCATCACAGCTTGCCACGCCTCTGGAGGAGGTGGAGGTGATGGCGGATTAGGATTCAGAGTCATGCGCGTTGGAGGAGCCATCCTGAAGAGGTTGACCACCATTAGCACATTGACAGATAAATATTGAAGCTGAATCCAACGGAATGAAAATTGCAACATATAGTCTTCACATCCGAACAAAATGAACGAATGCATTCCTCTTGAAATGGTCACATATCCATAAATTGAGAAGCCACGTAGAATTAAGGTAGAGAAATAAATCAACAAGGTACGGATCAAGAACGAATAATCGGTAAGAAATCCCAATCTCAAACCAATATCCGTGGAAGAAGAACTAGAGCTACTAGAATTCCCACCTATGAAACTCCCGAACCTTTCCGGTTATGCAATCAGGTGTTGGGGATACAGGGGAAGCATAATATCTCACCCAAACTAGCAAATCCTACATCCAGCTGTATCCATCCTTCAACACATAACCAAGAAAACTTCGGAAACCATCTACCTCAACCTTCGAAAAGCATCCGTTATACAAGTTATGGCGATACTCCCGAACTCCCGCCCCAGTACTGGGTGGCGTCGAGGTTATCTCACCAACGAACTGCATAAAAGAGATTTTCGATGTCGGCGTACTAAACTCAGGTATTCCAGAACTGCAACGATAAAATTATGATGACAACACCTCAGAGCTCAACTCCCCGGGACACTTCCACTAAACCCCTGACAGGAGGCACCAAGACAATGTTCTCATCATAAAACCATCGGAACGATTCCAAGATACCCGCGTGATCCTAAATTTTTTTTAGTGAAATTTGAGAAGAGAAGAGTCAAAACTCTACGTCAGGATGCCTTACCAGAGCGATGAGGAGACTGGGAAGTAAAAAGAATTCCTAAACTCTCTGATATATAATTCCTAAAGACTCAAAACATTTTTCTAGACACAACTCGGCCGCTAAAATGATCAAGCAATGGGGCTCCTAAGGTCGGGGAAGGCTCTGATTACCAACTTGTAACACCCTCGATGCGACTATAGCTCCCACGTGTCGAGGCACGACTTAGAGACATAATCGCATTGAAGGCATATGTCGCAAGTTAGGCAATCTTCACAACATCCCATGTAATATGAATAATAAAGGGAGATAACATAGTTGGCTTACACTCGCCACGTCAATCAAGAACATAAATAACATTACATCATCCAAACACTCATGGCCCGACTACGGCGCCAAAATAAAAGAGAACCCAACATGCGACACGGTCCCAATCACCCCCAACTGGGCACCACTACTGATCATCGGGAAAGGAAACGTAGTATCATTGAGAGTCTTTGTTGAACTCCCACTTGAGCTCATACGCGTCACCTGGAGTGGAATCATCAGGCCCTGCATCTGGTGTAATAGTAATCTGTGAGCCACAGGGACTCAACAATCTCACACCCTCGCGATCAAGACTATTTGAGCTTATAGGTAAGGCAAGGTAAAATATGAGTGGAGCTGCAGCAAGCGACTAGCAAGTATGGTGGCTAACTTATTCGCAAAAGAGAGTGAGAAGAGGAGGCAAAGCACGAGCGAGAAACCAGAGAGCAACCTGCACAAACATTACTCCAACACCGTGTCCACTTCCCGGACTCCGCCGAGAAGAGGCCATCACGGTAACACACTCGATTGATACATTTTAGTTAAGTTAAGGTTCAAGTTATCTACAACCGGACATTAACAAATTCCCATCTGCCCATAACTACGGGCATGGCTTTCGAATGTTCAATCCCTGCAGGGGAGTCCCAACTTAGCCCATGACAAGCTCTCACGGTCAACGAAGGAATAGACCTCCACCCGAGACACACCGATCAGACTCGGTATCCCGGTACAACAAGACATTTCGACAGGTTAAAACAAGTCCAGCAACACCACCCGAATGTGCCGACAAATCCCGATAGGAGCTGCACATATCTCTTTCTCAGGGCACACTCAGATTGTCCAAACTTCTGGTAGGCCAGCCCAGAGTTGCCCCTGGTAGCCACCGGCGGCTGACGGTTTGGACCAACACTCAGAGGAGCACTGGCCCGGGGGGGGGGTTAAAATAAAATGACCCTTGAGTTTGCAGAACCCAAGGAAAGGAAAAGGCTAGGTGGCAAATGGTAAAACCAAGGTTGGGCATTGCTGGAAAAGCTTTAATCAAGGCGAACTATCAAGGGGTTCCCATTATAACCCAACCGCGTAAGGAACGCAAAATCCGGGAACATAACACCGATATGACGGAAACTAGGGCGGCAAGAGTGGAACAAAACACTAGGCGAGAGGCCGAGCCTTCCACCCTTTACCAAGTATATAGATCCATTAAGATAACACGGCAATATAATGATATCCCAACAAGTAAATAAAAGATGTTCCAACAAGGAACGGCCTCCAATCTTCACCTGCAACTAGCAACGCTATAAGAGGGGCTGAGCAAAGCGGTAACATAGCTAATCAACGGTTTGCTAGGACAATGGTGGGTTAGAGGTTTGACATGGCAATTTGGGAGGCTTTCAAGCAAGTGGTAGGCATCGTAGCAATGGCATAGCAAAAGAGCGAGCAAACTAGCATAGCAAAGATAGTAGTGATTTCGACAGTATGATCATCTTGCCTGCACAGTTGTCAGAGTTGACTAGATCCTCAAAAGCAAACTCAACGGGCTCCTCGGTAGCGAACTCGTCTCCCGGCTCTACCCAAACAAGACGAACAAGCAACAAGGACACAATCAACCACGTGCAAACTCAAACAACACGATGCAAAGATGATATGCTATGCGGGATGCGATGCTGGATGCAAAATGCAAGACATGACAGGAAATCCAAAGGTGCCACTAGAAAGATGGGATGAAATCGCTTGAAAACGATATAAAGAACGCCGGAATCGGAGTTACGGTTTGGAAATGGCAAGCGATTTAAAAATGACACCGGTCTACGATTTACAGCAAGTAGGCATCTAAATGCAACGAAATGAACATGCTACAGCACCCAAACATGACAACAAAATACATGGCAGGGATGCACACAAGATGCTTAACAAAAGTCTAGCACTGAGCTACGGCCAATTCATCCAATAGGAGGTTCAAACAAGCATGGCAAAAACGCAAACGGAAAACAGATCTCAGAGTTAGTGAAATTAACACTTGCCTGGACTTTCAGATCATATAGCCCTCTTCGGAGCAACAAAACAACATGCTACAGGACCTGAACATGACAAAGAAAGACATGGCATGGAGCTACTCAACAAGCTTAACAAAAGTCCCTTAGTGACCTTGAGCCAAAAGGGATCACAAAATATACTAACAAGCACACGAACATAGCAAAAACATAATCAGTTTTCAGACTTAGTGAAAACTGGGACATGCTGAAACATAACTCACGAAGGCATGTTTACGAGCTCGATGCACTCACCACGGTGCAAGTCATGGCAAGACAAGCATACACCCATAAAGAAGGCACAAAATACAAGCTAGACATGGCAAGAACAATGGCATAGCATGCACGGATCAACTACAATAACATCGGCAAAATCGCAAACAAGTTGACGATCTGCCCAGATTCGCAACGAAGCAAAAGTAGAGCTCGATTGACTCAAGCTAGGGTGCTCCATAATTGCAAACAAAGACATGGATGGATAGAGCACTACAAGATTAACAAAACTCCTTTACTGATCATCCTCAAAAGAGGCACGGATCACTAGGAAACAGCATGAACATATGGCATCATGAACTAAATAATCCCAGACTTTGTGAAAACTACTAAGTCCCTGAAAACAGATTTACCGGGTGCCTCACTTTGCAATCTTGCACAAGTCACCACACACATCACAAAAATGCATGGGTTGCACCTCTGGAAAGATAATAAAATCCTTAACAAAACATATGTAGGGCTCACAGGCATATCATGCACACAATAATCATGGCAAAAATGACAGAAGTCTAAGATGAACTAGCAGATCTGACAATTAACTCACGAAGCCTCCTTCTAACAGCATTTAGTGCATGAAGATGCACTAAAATGAAAATAATGCAATGGAATGAAATGATGTACTCATCGAGGCGAACAATTTGATATACTATATGTCCAAAACAGAGCTACAGATGCGGAGATATAGCAGGTGCAAGAATGCAAAAAATTAGGGTTCCGGGGGGAAAAGTCAACCGAGGGGATTTTTCAGATCCAGATCCAGCGCGGATGTCGAGGTTCGCCGCAGTCTCGCTGGGATCACTGTAGCAGCAGAGAGGGAGTTCGCCGGAGCGGCTCCGGCCGGTGGAGAACGGCGCGGGGCGGCACGGGGACCGAGGAGGTGGTGGTGGCAGGGCGCCGGGCGGCGGAGCCGGGTGCGCCGGCTCAGGGCGGCGATGGCGTGCGGCGGCGCCGGCCACCGGAGCCGAGGGAGGCGGCGGCGCGGGGCGCTGGGAGCTGGGAGGCGCGGGCGGCGGTGAACGGGCCCCGCGGGGCCCTGCGTGGGCCGGGCGGGCCTCGGGCGGCGGCGGCGAAGCGGTCCCGCCCCGGGGACAGGTGGCAGCGGCTGGTTGGAGGCGGCGGGATCCGGACATGTCCTGGCTCGCGCGGACGTTGTCCGGCGGCGGCAGAGAGGGATTTTTTTAGGGTTTAGAGAGGGGATCCGCAAATTTTCGAGGGGGGTGTATATATAGGCATAGAGGGAGCTAGGAGAGTCCAAATGAGGTGCGGTTTTCGGCCACGCGATCGTGATCGAACGCTCTAGGACATGGAGCAGAGTTTGGTGGGTTTTGGGCCAAATTGGAGGGGTGTTGGGCTGCAACACACACGAGGCCTTTTCGGTCCCTCGGTTAACCGTTGGAGTATCAAACGAAGTCCAAATGGTACGAAACTTGACAGGCGGTCTACCGGTAGCAAACCAGGGCCGCTTGGCAAGTCTCGGTCCAATCCGTAAATGTTTAATCCCCACACACGAAAGAAAGCTAGAAATGACCACCGGAGGAGAACGAAGCGCCGGAATGCAAAACGGACAACGGGGAAAATGCTCGAATGCATGAGACGAACACGTATGCAAATGCAATGCACATGATGACATGATGTGAGATGCATGACAACGACAACAACACACGGAGACAAAAACCCGAACCCGAGGAAATAAATATAACCTAACGCCGGAAACGGCAAGAGTTGGAGTACAAATAGGGAAAGTTACATCCGGGGTGTTACATCTGGTTGGACCTGGCGCTAGGTAGTGAGCTGTGTAGACGGTCTCGAGCTGAGAGAAGAGAAGAGAGGGAGGCCCGGCGACTGTTTCCGGAGACCGGCTATACTGCCGCTATAGTTTAACGGTTGGGCTATCAAACAAACTCCGAATGCTATGAAACTTGACAGGCGGTCTATCTACACTATAATAAGACCGCACTCCAACTTTCAACCCAATCCGAGAACAATTTCCGGCCACATATAAAATAATATTTCGGAGGTGCCACGGGCGCGTGCAAGTGTGGTTGGGCTCAGAACGGACAATGGACGGAACGAGGAGGCCGGGACAGGTGCAAGTTTTTAAACATGATGATGCAATGCACATGATGACATGATAAGATGCAACACGCAAGCAAATGACATGGCAACAACAGCAAAAAAACTGGAAGACACCTGGCACATCAGTCTTGGGGCGTCACAACACTCCACCACTACGAGAGGATCTCGTCCCGAGATCTAGAATGGCACCAGAGGGACAACATAAGAGAAAAAGGAGAGGTAAACTAAGTTGCTCCTTTGACAAACGAGTGAAACCAAAGAACCTTGAGAGGTTGAACAAATTCGAGAAAAGAATACAATGAAGGTGAACAAGGTCGAAAACACTCCGTTAGAAAAGAGGGACAAAGAACATTGCGAAAAACCTTGAGGTTGAAGGGCAAGATATATATTGAAACCACTCCGGTTAAGAAGTTAGGCAAGACTTGATAATATTAAAAGAACTTGAGCAAAAGGGTACAACACTCTGGTTAAATGGATAAGCATGAAAAGAACAAGAATCTGACAAGAACAGAAGAAGGTTTGAAGAGAGCAGCATCACAATGCCTCCGGAAGAAATGAGATAATGGAATGGAATGAACGGAGGAGGAAAACAATATCTTCTATCTCGATTGAGATTGAAGCATCTTTAGGAGAAGGTTCGGACGTAGTTGTTGGAAAAAAAACCAACAACGAAAAGAGTAATCTTGTAGTGGACTTATGGAGAACAACTCAAAACTATGAGGTGAGATTCTGCCACTCACGGGAAAAAAATGGATTGATATTACAGGGAGACGAGAAACTATATCACCGGGAGGATAAATGAAGAACTTGGGTCATTTATAAGCACCATAAATAGCAACAGTCGTTAGGGAAAGCTTTAGGCGAAATATAACCGAAGATAAATCCAAAGAAGTAATTGATGGGTTTAAATATCTCATTCCTGACAACTTTTGAATCATGAAACATGAAGGGAAATTGTCAAGAAAGACATAACACCATCTCAAAAGAAAAGTTAAAAAGAATTGCACTCCGGAATGCAAGAAGAAGAATGATTGAGCTCCTTAAAAGAATCTCTATGAAAACTTCAAAAAGGAAATAAATCCTTGATAGACCATCATGTAGTGCCTCCATGAAGAACTCCGGTAACAAAGAATGATCAAACGAAAGGAAAAAGAGGTCGAAAACACAAGGTGAATCCTTGTACCGATTTAGATGAATCTCTGTGGTGAAATAGTTGAAAAAGATTGGAACTCCGGGAAAAAGAGAAGATGAACAATTGAAATCGGGAATTTGATGAACCTCCGGAATAAGGAATTAATCACTTGGATGAACAAGAATAAGAATTATATTATGCTTAACCTTCACCAATTAAATTGATGACAAACAACGGATTTGGCATACTACTTATTCTCGTAGAAAGGATTAAGATAGATATAGCGTCAACTTGGAAAGGTCTTCCATGAACCATCGGTCGGGTTGAAACAACGAATAAATTGATATGATAAACGAAGGAAGACAAAATCTTGGAAGAACCACTGTAAGAATTGAGAATGAACGAAAATACATGAGATAGTTTAGATACAAGAGAACAAAGAGATCATGAACTGATTAGAGAATATACTTGAATGATGCACCGGTTAGAATTGGAGAATGAGAGCTGAAAGCTGGAATGAATAATCCTGAATTGATGGCCTGCATATAAACAAACTGAAAAGACTCCTGAATTACTCCGAATGGGTGAAAAGAATTATCATAATCAAAACAATTATGAGGAGATGGCAACAAGCTAGAATCACGAATCTTGAAGAGAATGGAGCAGGCTTGAGAGAAAATCTTCTTCGGTCTTCAAATTTTGAATTACAATGAGAAATACCACCATGAATTGTTTAGACACTCCGGAAGAATCGAAACAAAGAGGTTGAGCCAATGATGAAAAGAATTTGAAAGATCTTGGAGAAACCCTCTGACTAATGAAAATTCATTCTTACGTCAAACTTCAAAAGAATTTAGGCCAGCTCCGGGAAAAATAAGAAGAGTCAGGTAAGATCCTGGGAAAAACCTGTGGGTTAGGGCCCACTCAAGAGAAAACACCGTTAGAATGATTTAAAAGATAGATTGCACCGGTTGAATTACATGGCTCAAAAGAGATAACATCCTCGAAAGAGCTTGAATGAAAGGAGAGTGGAAACACGATTCTTCTAGATGTTATGAGCACTTCGGAACAATTGAATAGCGAGAAAAGAATGAACATGAGGAGCACCGGTATGAGAAGGCATTTGAAACAAGGGAAGGATATGATCAACAAAGCTTGAATTAGTTCCACCGGAGAAGAAAGAGAATGAATAATGATGAACTTGTAGAGCATCTTCATGAGAAACACCGGGTAAAAACAAGAAGGAAAAAAAGAATGGAGAGAATTCTCATGAATAAAAGGATACCTGATTAAGAAATCTGAGTCCTTGAAGAAAAGGGTGGGAGGGTGGGAAAACAAAGACAACTTGGAGATGGATGAAACAAACACCGTTGACCAAAATTTGAGTAGATCTTGCGGATGTTGAAAATGATCGGATACACTTGAAGAGAAACACACCGGTGAAAAGGAGTGATATGACAATCTCGATTATCGAGAAGGATTAGTATCCACATCGGAGTATGAGAACACCACTTAGGAAAGGTATGGAATCAACATTTGACTTCGAAGCAACTCGAATACCATAACTCAAAACAAAACAAAGGATTGGCTTGTAGAATAAGCCGGAACAAACATTTGATAGAGATTTCGTCCGAAGTTTTCGTGGTGGGGCCTACACGGGCTCGATCATACAGCACCATCATGTACAAGGCATTGCACATGACATACGAATCATCCCCGAGTCGGCATAGCCAAGGACTCTTCAAGACACAACGAGACCACTGTAAAACCGACCATGAATAGGCGGACCACTAGACGTCGAACCCCAATTTCATATCATACATCTGTCGGAAAGATGTCCTAAGAGCTACTTGAATTCCCACTTATAAACTCCCGAAACTTTCCCAGTTATGCAATCAAGTGTTGGGGATACAGGGGAAGCAAAATATCTCACCCAAAACTAGCAAATTCTACATCCAGCTGTATCCATCCTTCAACACATAACCAAGAAACCTTCGGAAATCATCTACCTCAACCTTCGAAAAGCATCTGTCATACAAGTTATGGCGATACTCCCGAACTCCCGCCCCAGTACTGGGTGGCGTCGAGGTTATCTCACCAACGAACTGCATAAAAGAGATTTTCGATGTCGGCGCACTAAACTCAGGTATTCCAGAACTGCAACGATAAAATTATGACGACAACACCTCAGAGCTCAACTCCCCGGGACACTTCCACAAAACCCCTGACAGGAGGCACCAAGACAATGTTCTCATCATAAAACCATCGGAACGATTCCAAGATACCCGCGTGATCCTAAAAATTTTTTTAGTGAAATTTGAGAAGAGAAGAGTCAAAACTCTACGTCAGGATGCCTTACCAGAGCGATGAGGAGACTGGGAAGTAAAAAGAATTCCTAACTCTCCGATATATAATTCCTAAATGACTCAAAACATTTTTCTAGACACAACTCGGCCGCTAAAAACGATCAAGCAATGGGGCTCCTAAGGTCGAGGAAGGCTCTGATACCAACTTGTAACGCCCTCGATGCGGCTATATCTCCCACATGTCAAAGCACGACTTAGAGGCATAACCGCATTGAAAGCAATGTCGCAAGTGAGGTAATCTTCACACAACCCATGTAATAAAATAGGGGAAGAAGTTACATAGTTGGCTTACAATCGCCACTTCACACAATTACATGAATAAAGCATTACATCAGCCAAATACAATCAAGGTCCGACTACGGAACCAAAATAAAAGAAGAACCCCAAATGCGACAAGGTCCCCGGTCGACCCCAACTGGGCTCCACTACTGATCAACTAGAACGAAACACCACAATGGACAAGATCTTCATCGAGCTCCTCCTCAGCTTGGTTGCGTCAACTGCACGGTCTCATTGGCACCTGCAAGCTGGTTTTGGAAGTATCTATGAGCCACGGGGACTCAGCAATCTCGCACCCTCGCGATCAAGACTATTTGAGCTTATGGGTAAGGTAAAAGGTATGAGGTGGAGCTGCAGCAAGCGACTCGCATATATGGTGGCTAACATACGCAAATGAGAGCGAGAAGAGAAGGCAAAGCACGATCGAGAAACTATGATCAAGAAGTGATCCTAGAACAACCTACGTCAAGCATAACTCCAACACCGTGTTCACTTCCCGGACACCGCCGGAAAGAGACCATCACGGTAACACACGCGGTTGATGTATTTTAATTAAGGTCAACTTCAGGTTTTCTACAACCGGACATTAACAAATTCCCATCTGCCCATAACCGCGGGCACGGCTTTCGAAAGTTCAAATACCTGCAGGGGTGTCCCAACTTAGCCCATGACAAGCTCTCACGGTCAACGAAGGAATAGACCTTCTAGCGGGAAGACCCGATCAGACTCGGAATCCCGGTTACAAGACATTTCGACAATGGTAAAACAAGACCAGCAAAGCCACCCAGATGTGCTGACAAATCCCGATAGGAGCTGCACATATCTCGTTCTCAGGGCACACCGGATGAGCAAGACGTCGGGTAAGCCAGCCCAGAGTTGCCCCTGGTAGCCTCGGACATCGCTCAGTTGGACCAACACTTAGAGAAGCACTGCCCCGGGGGTTAAAATAAGATGACCCTTGAGCCGGCCGACTCAAGGGAAAGAAAAGGCTAGGTGGCAAATGGTAAAACCAATGTTGGGCCTTGCTGGAGGAGTTTTATTCAAGGCGAATTGTCAAGGGGTTCCCATTATAACCCAACCACGTAAGGAACGCAAAATCCGGGAACATAACACCGATATGACGGAAACGAGGGCGACAAGAGTGGAACAAAACACCAGGCATAAGGCCGAGCCTTCCACCCTTTACCAAGTATATAGGTGCATTAATTAAATAAGAGATATTATGATATCCCAACAAAAATATCCATGTTCCAACATGGATCAAGCTCCAATCTTCACCTGCAACTAACAACGCTATAAGAGGGGCTGAGCAAAGCGGTAACATAGCCAAACAACGGTTTGCTAGGACAAGGTGGGTTAGAGGCTTGGCTTAACAATATGGGAGGCATGATAAGCAAATGGTAGGTATCGCAGCATAGGCATAGCAAAAGAGCGAGCAACTAGCAAGCAAAGATAGAAGTGATTTCGAGGGTATGGTCATCTTGCCTGAGATCACGCAAGGAAGAAGAACGAGTCCACAAAGAAGACACACGGACGTAGTCGAAGGGGTCCTCACAAACGCAACGTTATCGGAACCAACCCGAAGAAGCAACACCGGAAAGAAGCAGACAATCATAGTAAACAACCAACACACGAACATGGCACGATGCACAATCGAGTATGATGCATGTCTGGTTTAATGAAGCATGGCATGGCAAAGTGCACAAACAAACTTACAAATTAAGTGGAGCTCAATATGCAACGGCTTGCACATTGACGGAACACCACTTCAATTATTTAGTTCTCTCTCGTTTATGTACCCAACAAGATTAAATGTTGTTAGCATGGCAAGAGGGTGAAGCATAATAAAACTATCTAATCTAGGCAAGGTTAAATGAGGCCGGAACAACAAAACAACAAGTCCGGAAACTCCTCATGTGCATATATTAGGTTTGGTACTGTTCTGCCCTAAACACAGTTTTAGAGTTGTTAAACATGCAAAACAAGTAGACCAAGTTAAACTAGGCATTTTTCTACCCCATTTACATATATAATTTATTTAAAACCGAGCTACGGTTATAAAGTTATGAAATAAATCATTTTAACATGGCATATGAGCAGAATTAATGCAAACAGCAGTTTAAACATTTTAAACATGGATGGAAAAGACATATTATGAAACTACACAAAATTCTAAGCAACTTTCATCTTAAGGTTGTTTAAATCCGATGCACGGTTAATTAGTCATTATATGCATGAAGTACAAGGGTTTTCCTACAAATATGTAAAACCCTGGTTAATTAACAAATTAGCAAAACCATAAAATAACAACCACTGGGCCGAAATTGTCTAGCCCAGCTACACAGGGGGGGGGGGGTTGGCGGCTGCTCACCACCGGGCCTTGGCCCAACTGGTGGAGAGGGAAGGCCTGCAGGGGGGCGATGCTGGGCTTGGGTGCGATCATCAAGCGCTGATGCTGGGCCGGCCTTGCTGGAGGAGTCAGCGGTGTTGGAGCGGCCCCGTTCGATGCAGAGGAGGCGCACCCTCTTCTCGACAGGAAGCAGAAGCAGAAGCAGAGCAGCGGCGGCGCAAACTCCAGCAACGATGAGGGCTGAAGGCAGCGGTGACTTGGCGGAGGCCGGCCGGATCTGGAGCGGGCTGGACCTTGGCAACCGAAGGCGGCCCAAGGCGCGGGAGTCCACGTGCGGCTGCAGTCAACGATGATGAGTGGTGCTCCTGCTGCTCGTTGAAGTGGAAGCCGAGGACGGCGCGATGGAATTGAGGCAGCAGCGGCGCTGGAAGGTGCACGGACCTCAAGGAACGGTAGAACGGGGCGGCACCGAGCGGATCTAGACGGGGGGGTCGAGGAGGACGATGGCGGCGTCCGACAATGGCGGCGTTCGACGACGCGGCGAGCGAGGCAACCTACATGAAGAAGATGGAGACGGCTGGGTTCATGGTCTGTGGAGGACGACGGGCTCAGGAACGAGGGGATGCGGGAGCTTCTTTTGCTGCTTGCCGGCGTCGGGTGCTGCTCGCGGTCGGGCTCTGGGCAGGGGAGGAGCACGGCAAAGTCGAGACAGAGGCGAGGTCGGACAGCGGAGGCGCCCACGGCGTGCTCCTGGCCAGGGCATAGCTGCTCCTGCAGCAGATGGGCAGAAAACAAAGGGTTCGAAGAGGGGAAACGGGATGAGCATGAGAAGGATAAGAAGGGGCGCGTCGGATGGGGACTGCCTGGGTGACGACGATGACTGGGTTCAAGTTGTAGTCGTCGTTCTTGATGCGGCAGAGGAAGCTGGAGCGAGTCCTCGCAAGGAAGATGGTGGAGGCCGAGCGTGTTGGAGGAGTGGATCTCGGGCACGGGGACGAGGTGGATCGAGGGGAAGGCTTGGGTGGAGTCCGGTTGGTGGAGATGGATCTCGGTGGGATGCGGGCAGGCAAGGACAATCGCTGCTCTGGTTGGTGGGTGGATGAACACGAGGTGGATGCGGGATGGATCCCGAAGTGGATCCGTTGCAGTGGCGGCGGCGACGAGTGGATAGGGGAGGATCCCTAGAAAATAGGGTTTGGTCTAGATTTAGACTAGGGAGTATATATATAAGGAAAGAGGGAGAGTTTAGGGGCTAATCCGTCCCTGCAATTAAAATCAAGCGGTCGAGAAAAATGGACTAGGAAGTCCAAATAAAGAAATGGTGATGTTTTGTAGACGTTTGGGGATGATCTGGACCCAACGGTGATGACTCCCCGGGTCGGGTTCGGGACAATTTTCGGACGTGCGCGCGAGGAGGGCCGCGGGCTGACGAGAGAGGTCAGGTTGGACCTGGCGGTAGGTAGTGAGCTGTGTAGATGGTCTCGAGCTGAGAGAAGAGAAGAGAGGGAGGCCCGGCGACTGTTTCCGGAGACCGAAAATGTCCGACATTAGACCGGCTATACTGCCGCTATAGTTTAACGGTTGGGCTATCAAATGAACTCCGAATGCGATGAAACTTGACAGGCGGTCTATCTACACTATAATTAGACCGCATGCCAACTTTCAACCCAATCCGAGAACAATTTCCGGCCACATATAAAATAATATTTCGGAGGTGCCGCGGGCGCGTGCAAGTGTGGTTGGGCTCAGAACGGACAACGGACGGAACGAGGAGGCCGGGACAGGTGCAAGTTTTTAAACATGATGATGCAATGCACCTGATGACATGATAAGATGCAACACGCAAGCAAATGACATGGCAACAACAGCAAAAAAACTGGAAGACACCTGGCACATCGGTCTCGGGGCGTCACACAAGGAAGAGCGTGCTGCCATGGAGAAAGGCAAGTGGAGCACCAATTTATCAAGCTATGCCCACCTTAACGCCCAAGAGCTCCATTCTAGCTTTCTGAACCGCATGTACTCAAACCGTGACAATGAAGCCGGTTTAGTGAATATGATGAAGGAACGTTATGAAGTAAGTACAAATCATTTTCTCTATTAAGTCCAATTGCAAGTACTAATTCCAGTAGCTCCCAAGGGCCGATTTATGATAGTAATCAAAAACCGGGACTTCATAATACCATACTTCTACATGCTTATGCTCCAAGGGTCGGTTGATCCGTTAAAAATGAACCAGTACTTTAGCACTGTATCCTTGTAATTTTTGCATGTGTAGTCCCCAAGGGCCGGTTTATCTTTCCAAGGTGAACTGGGACTTTTAGTTACTGTTACTTTTGAGCAGATGTACATTAGCCCCCAAGTGCCAAGAATAATGCTCGTATTATACGCTTGGGACTTGAAATAATTTTCTAGAATGAAGCGAATAGGCATTAGCCCCCAAGTGCAAAGTGCATAACTTGTTATACGCTTGGTACTTCAAATATACATAGCCCATTGATTATATATCTTGTCTTTATAGGCCGAGCTGAGTAAGAAGGATGCCCAAACCGCTGACCTTCAGGAGAACATTAAATCTCAGCAAGCGGAGGCTTCCAAAGCCAAGGAAGAAATGACTAATACCTTAGCAGCCATGGAGAAGCTGAAGGAAACCTTTAAGAAGGAGCGTGCAGATTGGGACACAAAAGAAGGCCGCTTTAGCAAAGAAGGCCGAAGACACAGAAGTAGCCTTGAAACCGGTGGTTGAAGAACTCACCGGTTTAAAGCGGCAAATAAACGCTATGACTTCTGCTGTGTTTGGTAAGCGTCCTCATCTAACATTTTTAAGTCACCTTTTCCTTATCAGCTGCCGGTTTACTGATGCTTACAATGTCGCAGGGACCCGAATTACCCATCTGGGCTCTGATATGCGGATGAAGCTGAAGGTTGCCGATATGTTGATAGAGCAGCTATATTCCGGATCCCAATGGGCTATCTGCACTGCTTCTTATAACAGGCCTCCTCTAACACTGATAAAAGAAACTATCGAGAAGTTGTCCATGTTGCTTGCCCGGTTGGATGAACTCAAAAGATCAGCTGCAAGGTCAGGCGCGCTAACTGTGCTAATCCGGGCCAAGGCGTGGATTCCAGATCTTGAACCGGAAGATATTGGCCAAGGCTATCCTGGCGTAAAGGAACACGATTCAGAATTCAACAATGATGATCTCCGAAGAGTAACAAGGGAAATGCGACCCATGGCGAGCAAATTGGCGGATGAAACAGATATGTCTCATTATCAGCCGGTTTATGATGTTGATCGGAAAAGATATCCTGCGCCGATACATGATGTAGAGGATCTTGTTCCGCCAATTCGTAAGCACACTTATGCCCCTGACATTGATCCTTCCCCCCTTATAAGTGAAGAAGCCGTGTTCCAAGCTTTAACCAGAATCGATTGGACAACAACTGATTTCCAGCCACTGGGTAGAGAGGAGGAGGATGCACCAACTCAAGATGATCTGCAATCTTCAAGTCGTCCTGGTGATGAATCCTAAACCGAAGGCCTCTTTAGCCCGTCGTAGCCTACCCTTTCTTGCTAAAACAATTATCCTGTGTGGGCAGAAAAAACGCCTTATAATAGGCTAGTTCAAACACCTTGTCTGTTATGCCATCGAGCATACTTATGTTGCTGGATACTGATAACTCGGCATGCTTTTGGGATTGTTATTTATATTCATAATCCGCAGTGGATGTATGTTAACTTGTTCCTACATACAAGAGATTGAAAAAGGGTCCTGGCGGTTTGCCGCTGGACGGGTCATGATGCCCAAAAATAGAACCTGGATGTAGGACCAAGGCTGCTTATAAGATAGAAAAATACGTGTTACCTCGTTCCTTTCACCCATGGCTGTGTAAAAAAGAGGTGATAACACCAAGCTAGAGTATAGATGACTCCTTGCAGGTTTGCCGTTTTACGATAAAACCATACCGGGTTATGATAAACACCGATTTAACCATATAACACTGGTGACTAGTAGTCAAAACCAGACCGGAACAGAAAAAGCCGGATTATAGTTGATCATGTACTAACAATTTAGCATTGTAAGTCACGCCGGGTATAAACGCCGGTTTATCAGAAAATACTTATGAATATCAAAAAATAACAACTTTGCAAAAAACACAAGAAGAATATGCAAGGCTTTTCATGGGCTGCAAGGCCCTAAATCGAGGCTTTTCATGGGCTGCCAGGCCACTGAGTTAAACCATTTTCCAAAGCCTTTTAAGATGGACCTCAATCTTTAACCAATCATCGTCTTAACTTTAACAAGTTCAGGGTCTATAAGATTGACTTGTCAAACGTTCGACGGGTCATACCAGGTTTACCTGGACGGAGTTGCTTACTTAGAGAGGCAGTATAACCCAGGGTTTTAGGTGAATACACCTGGCTTCCAAGCCTGTCTTGATAGCCTATTGCAAAGGTGCAGACTCCTTGTTCTTTGAGAAGCAAAGAGCCCCTAATCAACATTTGAGTTGTGCACGGTGGGTGCCTATGTTTGAGTTGTGCCGGTGCAACACTCTCTTTGGCCCCACATAATTTCATGTTGGCTTTAAGCCTATCAAGAGGTGTAGCTATGGTGTAAATACAACCAAGCCCCCTAGTGATTTCCCTTTGGCTTTAAGCCCATCAAGAGGTGTAGCTAAGGTTCAGATATGACCAAGCCCCCTAGTGATTTCCTTTATATGTGTGGCTTACAAGCCGGATCAACAGAACTCCGCTTTGTAAACAGAAGCCCCCATGAAAACACATCATGTAAAACAAACAGAGACCCCACTTTAGCTGAGGCTCCGGTTTATTATATTGACTATAATATATACATTGTCATAATTATGTACATGAAAAAGAGCCTATGGCTCAAGTATAGTAAGGCCGAAGATGAGCTATATTCCACGGCCGTTGGGTCTCCTCCTCTGATTTCCGTGAGTCTTTGTGCTCTCGAACATCGATAAGGTAGTATGATCCATTGTGCAAATTTTTGCTGACCACAAAAGGCCCTTCCCAAGGTGGGGATAACTTGTGCATATCAGTCTGATCCTGGATGAGCCAGAGCACCAGATCGCCTTCTTGAAAAGTCAAGGTTTTAACCCGGCGGCTGTGATAACGTCGCAGATCTTGTTGGTAAATCGCTGAACGTGCTGCCGCAAGATCACGCTCCTCATCTAACAGGTCCAATGAGTCCTGACATGCTTTCTCGTTATCAGCTTCAACATAAGCCGCCACGCAGGGCGAGTCATGACGTATGTCACTAGGGAGAACTGCTTCTACTCCGTAAACCATGAAGAAAGGCGTGTAACCCATAGATCTGTTTGGTGTGGTGTTGATGCTCCATAACACGGAAGGTAACTCCTCCACCCAACAACCCGGCGTCCGCTTTAAAGGAACCATAAGCCGGGGCTTGATACCTCTT
The DNA here is from genome assembly GCF_018294505.1 of Triticum aestivum. Classification (NCBI taxonomy): domain Eukaryota; kingdom Viridiplantae; phylum Streptophyta; class Magnoliopsida; order Poales; family Poaceae; genus Triticum; species Triticum aestivum. Next base: position 235,778,944 of record NC_057809.1, read on the forward strand.
AAAATTTCTTGATTGGCCCTTTCTGCCTAACCATTAGATTGGGGGTGAGCCACTGATGACACATCAAGCCGGATGTGCTCTCATTGACAAAATTCCTCCATAGCACCCTTGGACAGATTAGTACCATTATCAGTGATAATTTTGTGTGGAAAACCAAACCGGAATATCACCTTTTTGATGAATTGAACCGCCGTGGCTGCATCACACTTACTGACTGGCTTTGCCTCTACTCACTTGGTAAACTTATCAACTGCTACCAACAGGTGAGTCTTCTTATCCTTGGACCTCTTAAAAGGTCCAACCATATCGAGCCCCCAAGTTGCAAACGGCCAAGTTATTGGAATCATTCTTAACTCTTGGGCCAGAACATGGGCACGATGTGCAAACTTTTGACAACCATCACACCGCTTTACCAAATCCTCAGCATCAGCATGAGCCGTCAACCAATAGAAGCCGTGACGAAAAGCCTTAGCCACCAAGGATTTTGAACCGGCATGGTGACCACAATCTCCCTCATGGATCTCACGCAAGATCTCACAACCTTCTTGAGGGGCGATACAGCGCTGAAATGCTCCTATGACGCTACAATGATGTAGCTCCCCAATAACAATGGTCATTGACTTGGATCGCCGGATTATCTGCCGGGCCAAGATTTCGTCGTCCGGAAACTCGACCCGGTTCATGTATGCTAGGTACGGGACCGTCCAATCCGGAATAACATGAAGAGCCACCACCAATTGAGCCTCTGGGTCAGGCACAGCCAATTCCTCCTCCGTAGGTATCTTCACTAACGGGTTATGCAGTACATCGAGGAAGGTATTGGGTGGCACAGGTTTATGTTGAGAGCCTAAGCGACTTAAAGCGTCTGCTGCTTCATTCTTCCGCTGGTCTATGTGGTCCACTTGATAACCCTTGAAGTAACCAGGCACTGCATCCACCTCTCGTCTATACGCTGTCATAAGTGGATCCTTGGAATCCCAAGTTCCAGATACCTGCTGAGCCACCAAGTCTGAGTCGCCAAAGCACTTAACTCGGCTTAAGTTCATTTCCTTAGCCATCCGAAGACCATGGAGCAAGGCATCATACTCAGCTGCATTGTTAGTACAAGGGAACATTAAACGGAGAACATAACAAAACTTATCACCTCGTGGGGAAGTTAATATGACTCCAGCCCTTGAGCCCTCCAATTGCCTGGACCCATCAAAGTGAATAGTCCAATAAGTGTTGTCTGCCTTTTCCTCTGGTGCCTGTAACTCTGTCCAATCATTAATGAAGTCCACAAGTGCTTGGGATTTGATTGATGTGCGAGGTGTATATTTGAGCCCGTGAGGTCCAAGCTCAATAGCCCACTTAGCAATCCGGTCAGTTTCTTCTCTGTTTTGGATGATATCTCCCAGTGGGGCTGAACTGACCACTGTGATAGGATGACCTTGAAAATAATGCTTGAGCTTCCGGCTTGCCATAAAAACTCCATACAGCAGCTTCTGCCATGTGTGGGTACCTCTGCTTTGATTCAATAAGCACCTCGCTAATGTAATAAACCGGTCGTTGAACCGGATACTCCTTTTCGGCCTCCTTGCGCTCAACCACAATAGCCACACTAATAGCCCGGGCATTAGCAGCCACATATAGTAATAAGGGCTATTTATCGACCAGAGCCGTAAGGACGGGCAGTTCGGCTAACTGTCTCTTCAAATCCTCGAACGCTTTATTAGCCGGGTTACTCCAGACGAAGCCATTCGTTTTCTTTAGCATCTGATACAAAGGGATAGCTTTCTCCCCAAGGCGAGTGATAAACCAGCTTAATGCTGCAATCCGGCCCGCCAAACGCTGAACATCATTGATACATGCTGGTTTAGCCAAAGAGGTGATAGCTGTGATATTCTCCGGATTAGCCTCAATGCCCCTGTTAGACACAAGGAAACCCAAGAGTTTGCCTACTGGAACACCAAAGACACATTTGGCCGGATTAAGCATCATCTTATAGACCCGGATGTTGTCAAAAGTCTCTCTCGGGTCATCTATCAATGTTTCCTCCTTCCTAGACTTCACCACAATATCATCCACATAAGCATGGACATTGCGCCCAATCTGTTTATGAAGACAATTCTGAACACAACGTTGATACGTTGCGTAGGCACTCTTGAGCCCAAAAGGCATATATACATAGTAGAAGGCTCCAAAGGGAGTTATGAAAGATGTCTTCTCCTGGTCCTTAACTGCCATTTTGATCTGATGATAACGAGAATAAGCATCCAAAAAACACAAACGGTCACAACCTGCTGTAGCATCAATAATCTGATCAATACGAGGGAGAGCAAAGGGATCAGCTGGATAGGCTTTGTTCAAGTATGTGTAATCCACACACATACGCCAAGTGTCGTTTTTCTTAAGTACCAGTACCGTATTAGCTAGCCACTCAGGGTGAAAGACCTCCACGATAAACCCTGCTGCCAAAAGCCGGGCTACCTTCGCACCAGTAGCCTTACGCCTTTCTTCGTTGAAGCGGCGAAGAAACTGCTTGACCGGTTTAAACTTAGGATCTATATTAAGGGTGTGCTCAGCGAGTTCCCTCGATACACCTGGCATGTCAGAAGGCTTCCATGCAAAGATGTCCCGGTTCTCATGGATGAAACTCGATGAGCGCGCCTTCCTATTTCAGATCCAAGTTAGCGTTGATGCTGAACTGCTTGGATGAATCGCCAGGAACAAAGTCAACCAGTTTAGTCTCCTCAGCCGATTTAAACTTCAGTGCCGGATCATGCTCAGTAGTTGGCTTTTTTAGAGAAGTCATATCTGCTGGATAAACATTGTCTTTGTAAAATTTCAGCTCCTCCATGGCACAAACCGATTCGGCATAAGCTGCATCCCCTTCTTCACATTCCAAAGCAATCTTCCGGCTTCCATGCACCATGATGGTCCCCTTATGACCCGACATCTTAAGCTGCAAATAAACATAACAAGGTCTTGCCATGAACTTAGCATAAGTCGGCCGTTCGAATAGGGCATGATATGGACTCTTGATTTTCACCACTTCAAAAGTCAACACCTCTGATCTTGAATCGTGCTTGTCTCCAAAAGCAACTTCCAGAGCTATCTTGCCAACTGGGTATGCCGATTTACTAGGCACTACCCCATGAAACACAGTGTTCGGCGGTTTAAGATTCTTATCTATTAACCCCATGCGACGAAAGGTTTCATAGTAAAGGATGTTAATACTGCTTCCTCCATCCATAAGCACTTTGGTAAATTTATACCCCCCAACCTGGGGTGCCACCACTAAAGCCAGATGACCCGGATTGTCAACCCGGGGTGGATGATCCTCTCGACTCCACAGGATGGGTTGTTCGGACCAGCGCAGATAACGAGGTACCGTCGGTTCAACAGAGTTCACAGCTCTTTTATGAAGCTTCTGATCGCGCTTACATAAGCTAGTGGTGAAGACATGATACTGGCCGCTATTCAACTGGATTGGATTGCTCTGATAAGCTGATTGCTGCTGCTGTTGATTCCCCTGATGGTTGTAACCCCCCTGGTTGCCCTGGCTGTTTTGATTGCCATGTCCGGTTTGGTTGCCCTGGAACCCTGAACCGGAGCTGCTGCCACCATAACCTGGCCCGTGGAAACCGCCTCCTGAACCGCCGGGCGGTCCGTTATAATATTGAAAAAGATTTGAATTTTTGAACTCCCGCATAATAAAGCAATCTTTCCAAAGATGCATAGCGGGTCTCTCCTTTGATCCGTGCTTTGGGCAAGGCTGATTTAACAGGTGCTCTAGATTGGGGCCTGACCCTCCACCCCGCTGGGGCGGTTTACCCTTACGCCACTGACCATTATCCTGGGCGTTGGTGTTAGCCACAAAGTCCAAGCTATTGTCTGCCTTGCATTTACCATTGTTCCCATGACCTGTCGGATTATGCTGCTGCCCCTTGGCATTACCGCTCTTCTTTCCCTTCCCTGTCTTGTCATCCTCAGACTCGGGGTCCTTGGTACTATCAGAGTCAGCATACTTCACTAGAGCCTCCATAAGTGTTGCAATGTCATTACAATGGCGTTTAAGCCGTCCCAATTTCAGCTTCGAAGGCGCAAACCGGCAATTGCCTTCCAATGTTAAAGCGGCTGTGTCTGCGTTGATGCGGTCCGACGAATGCAAAATCTCCGAAACCCAGTGCACCCAGTGGGTTGTTGATTCTCCTTCCTCCTGGACACAGGTAGCTAAGTCCACGATGGACATGGGTTGCTTGCACGTATCTTTGAAATTCTGGATAAACCGGGTCCTTAACTCGGCCCATGATCTAATAGAGTTGGATGGAAGATTTTTCAACCATGTGCGAGCTATTCCCTCCAACATCATGGTAAAGTATTTGGCACATGCCGCTTCATCCACATCCAGTATCTCCATTGCCATCTCATAACTCTCCACCCATGACTCGGGGGATAAATCGGCGGTGTAATTCGGCACCTTACGCGGGCCCTTGAAATCCTTGGGTAACCGTACGTTGCGCAGCGCTGGGACAAGACATGGCACTCCCAAAGAACTGGAAGTAACCCCTGGTTCCACCGATGTTGTTGGACGAACCGGAGTGAACTAACGAACCGGCGTGAGCTGACGAACCGGAGCCTCGTGCTGTACCGCTAACTCGGCTTCCCGACGTGCCCTAGCATGATCCACTACATCCTGGGCATTGCCACCACCACCCGCCGGGTTATTGCCACGGGGCGGATTACGATTCCTCGCACTGCTTGATACGGCTGGCTCATCGATATGCCTACTGTAGCTCCAGCTTGGGCGGGGAGTGGAATGAATCCTTTCGCGGCTATATGAATAGGCCTGCTACTAAGTCAAAGCCATCTGTAGGAGCTCCCTAGCCCGTCGTGTCTCAACTGCTACGGGGGACTCGCCATCAATCCGGAGAGCTGCCAATCGTGAAGCGGCGGCAACGATGTTATCCAATGGGTTAGAGTAATGACCCGGAGGTGTTGAGACGCGACATGATGGAAGGCCGTTTTGACAAGGCGGAGGAGGCGGATCCGTCGCACGAGGCTGAACCGGTGCTCCGGTCCCAGGTTCCTCCACCTGATTCACCACGGGTTGATTGCTGGTGCCCGCTCCAGGTGTGTTAAAGAGATTCCTCGCCTCCAAGACCGACGGAAGGCACGATCGGTATCTTCTCCTCATGACGTCATCCGACGCACTCTCATCTAGCATAAGCATGTACGCCTAAGCCTCCAATCTGGCCCGCTCTGTAGCCATCCTGGTGTTTTCTGCTGCCAGGTCCGCTTTAGCTTGAGTTATCTGATCCTTCACCTTTGCAATCTCTGTGTTGTGCTAATCCCGATTTTCCGCATCCACCTCCACTGCCAGCAACATTGCTAAAGCGTCGAATAGATTGGACAAAACCTGAGCCGGAGGTTGCGTAGAGCCCCCTGCTCCTGCTGGTGTTTTTGTTGTTGAACCGGAGATCATTGCCGCGGCGGTAGAAGAGTGTTGCGCTGGTTGTGTACCGGCCATGAAGACTATGACCCGGCTTGGCAGATCGAGGGGGTCTGGAATATTGTTGCCATCGGAACCTCCACTAACTCGGTCGTCCTACAGCTGGTACAGCGACTAGGTCTCTCCAGTTGAAGACTCATCATCAGAGCAGACAACGGTTTCGCCACCAAATGCTGACCTATCCTCATATTCTACTCCATGGATGACGCCTACGAAGACATGCTTTACGGCGGGCTGAACCTGGGCAGAGCTTGCACGCTGAGCCGTCTCGATGATGTCGGTGCATATGTCCGGCTCAGGGCCTGGTTCGCTGATCTTTCCGATGAAGACGTGAATTCCACCAAAGGGGACCCGGTACCCATATTCAATTGAACCGGCCTCGGGACCCCATCCTGCATCGTTGATGTAGAGCTTGCCGCGATGACTTTTAGTCATCTGGCCCATAGCGCATCCCTTGAGTCCTTCGAAGCTGCCCTTCAAAAACTCGAAACCATCGTGCGATAGCCCCACGGTGGGCGCCAACTGTCGTGGTTTTGTCATGGCAGATGTCCTTGTGAAAGGACTTAGTCACGGAGCAATCGCTACGGGTTAGCTTAAAGGGGTTAAAGCGGACAAGGGACGCGAGAGTTTTATATTGGTTCGGCCCCTTACGATGAAGGTAAAATCCTACTCCGGTTGTGACGGAATTGCTAGGGTTTCGATGACCAGGGAGCGAATCCGCTTTGCCTGGTTCTCGAGTTGTTGTGTGTTGTCCCTAAATCGTCGCCGGGTCGCCCCTTTATATACATAGGCCGACGCCCGTTGGTTTAATGAGTGCCGAGGCCGGATCATCAACGTGTCGAACTTGGTCTCTATTCCTCCTATCTTACAATACAAGTTACATAATATTGTCGGTTTATGTCTACAGGCCTTAACCCGCCTTTGGGCCTTGGGTCTTCATAAAGCGCCAACATCCTTTGTCTTCCTGGGCTTCTAATCTTCATAGAGTTAACCCAGCCACTCCTGGCCGGTTTATGTCCAATAATAATATCCCCAACACCTTCCTTGACAACTTCCAAGGTACATATGTTCGACCTCCGGACACCGACGACTTAAGTCACATAATCCAACAGCCCGGAGAGTCAGCCAGGAAATTTTGGACTAGATTCTTAACCAAAAAGAACAAGATCGTCAACTGTCCGGATGCCGAAGCCCTAGCAGCATTTAAACATAGCATCCGGGACAAATGGCTCGCCCGACACCTCAGCCAAGAAAAGTCAAAGTCCATGGCAGCCCTCACGGCACTCCTGACCCGCTTTTGCGCAGGCGAAGATAGCTGGCTAGCCCGTAGCAATAACAATACAAGCGAACCTGGCACTTTGGAAGCCAGAAATAGCAACGGCAAGCCCCGACACAACAAACATAAGCGTCGAAGCAACGGTGATAATACCAATGACACGACGGTCAACGCCGGATTCAGTGGCTCCAAGTCCGGTCAGCGGAAGAAGCCATATAAAAGAAATAATCAGGGCCCTTCCAGCCTGGACCGCATACTCGATCGCCCATGTTAGATCCATGGCACCTGTAACGCCCTCGATGCGGCTATATCTCCCACGTGTCGAGGCACGACTTAGAGGCATAACCGCATTGAAAGCAATGTCGCAAGTTACGCAATCATCACAACATCCCATGTAATATAAATTATAAAGGGGAGGTAACATAGTTGGCTTACACTCGCCATGTCAATCAAGGTACATAAATAACATTCAAACATTCAAACACTCATGGCCCGACTACGGCGCCAAAATAAAAGATAACCCAACATGCGACATGGTCCCGATCACCCCCAACTGGGCACCACTACTGATCATCAGGGAAAGACACGTAGTATCGTTGAGAGTCCTCATCGAACTCCCACTTGAGCCCAAGCGTGTCACCTAGAGCGGAATCATCAGGCCTTGCATCTGGTGGAATAGTAATCTGTGAGCCACAAGGACTCAGCAATCTCGCACCCTCGCGATCAAGACTATTTAAGCTTATAGGTATGGCAAGGTAAATATGTGGAGCTGCAGCAAGCGACTAGCATATATGGTGGCTAACCTGTTCGCAAAAGAGAGTGAGAAGAGGAGGCAAAGCGCGAGCGAGAAACTAGAGAGCAACCTGCGCAACCATTACTCCAACACCGTGTTCACTTCCTGGACTCTACCGAGAAGAGACCATCACGGTAACTCACACTGTTGATTCATTTAATTAAGTTAAGGTTCAAGTTATCTACAACCGGACATTAACAAATTCCCATCTGCCCATAACAGCGGGCACGGCTTTCGAAAGTTCAAATCCCTGCAGAGGAGTCCCAACTTAGCCCATGACAAGCTCTCATGGTCAATGAAGGAATAGACCTCCTCCCGAGACGTTCCGATCAGACTTGGTATCTCGGTTCTTCAAGACACTTCGACAGGTTAAAACAAGACCAGCAACACCGCCCGAATGTGCCGACAAATCCCGATAGGAGCTACACATATCTCGTTCTCAGGGCACACTCAGATGAGCGCTCCATACAACTAAAACCAAACCTCGAGTTTCCCCGAGGGGGCGCTGCACAGGACTCTAGTTCGGACCAACACTCAGAGGAGCACTGGCCCGGGGGGGTTTAAATAAGATGACCCTCGGGCTCCGGAAACCCAAGGGAAAAAGAGGCTAGGTGGAAAATGCTAAAACCAAGGTTGGGCATTGCTGGAAAAGCTTTAATCAAGGCGAACTATCAAGGGGTTCCCATTATAACCCAACCGCATAAGGAACGCAAAATCCGGGAACATAACACCGATATGACGGAAACTAGGGCGGCAAGAGTGGAACAAAACACTAGGCGAGAGGCCGAGCCTTCCACCCTTTACCAAGTATATAGATGCATTAAAATAACGTGGCAATATAATAATATCCCAACAATTAAATAAATGTTCCAACAAGGAATGGTCTCCAATCTTCACCTGCAACTAGCAACGCTATAAGAGGGGCTGAGCAAAGCGGTAACATAGCCAATCAACGGTTTGATAGGACATGGTGGGTTAGAGGTTTGACATGGAAATTTGGGAGGCATGATAAGCAAGTGGTAGGCATCGTAGCATAGGCATAGCAAAAGAGCGAGCATCTAGCAAAGCAAAGATAGTAGTGATTTCGAGGGTATGATCATCTTGCCTGCAAAGTTGTCAAAGTTGAATGGACCCTTGAAAGCAAACTCAACGGGCTCCTCATTAGCGAACTCGTCTCCCGGCTCTACCCAAACAAGACAAACAAGCAACAAGGACACAATCAACCACGTGCAAGGATCAAACAATATGATGCAAGGATGGTATGCTATGCGGGATGCGATGCGGGATGCATATGCAAGATTTGACAAGGGATGCATGAACCTGGCCTCAACTTGGGAATCCAAGTGTGCCACTGGAAAGATGAGATGAAATCGCTTGAAAACGATATAAAGAACGCCGGAATCGGAGTTACGGCTTGGAAATGGCAAGCGATTCAAATATGACCACGTTCTGCGATTTACAGCAAGTAGCCATCTAAATGCAATGAGATGAACATGCTACACCATTCAAACATGACAACAAAATACATGGAGGGATGCATTCATGATTCTTAACAAAAGTCTAGCACTGAGCTACGGCCAATTCATCAATTAACAGGTTCACACAAGCATGGCAAAAATGCATATGGTAAACATATTTCAGACTTAGTGAAATTAACACTTGTCTAGAATTTCAGATCAGATAGCACTCTTCGGAGCAAAAAAACTACATGCTACAGGACCTGAACATGGCAAAGTAAAGTATGGCATGGAGATACTCAAAGAGCTTAACAAAATTCCCTTGGTGACCTTGAGCCAAATGGGATCAGAAAATACAATTGCAAGCATATGAACATGGCAAAAACATAATCAGTTCTCAGACTTGGTGAAAACTGGAGCATGCTGAAACAGATATCAAGTAGGCATGTTTACGAGATCGATGCACTCACTACAGAGCAAGTCATGACAAGCTAAGCATACACCCATCAAGAATACACAAAATTCAAGCTATACATGGCAAGAACAATAGCATAGCATGCACGGATCAACTACAACATCATCGGCAAAATCGCTAACAAGTAGACAATCTGCCCAGATACACGAAGTAGCAAAAGTAGAGCTCGATTGACTCAAGCTAGGGTGCTCCATAATTGCAAACAAGGACATGTATGGATAGAGCACTACAAGGTTAACAAAACCTCCTTACTGATCATCCTCAAAAGAGGCACGGATCACTAGGAAACAACATGAACATATGGCAATATGAGATAAACAGCTCAAGGACTTAGTGGAATTGCTAAGTCCCTGAAATCAGAATTACCAAGTACCTCACTTGGCAAGCTTGTGCTAGTCACCACACACATCACAAAAATACATGGGTTGCACCTCTGAAAAGATGACAAAACCCTTAACGAAACACATGTAGAGCTCATGGGCATATCATGCACACAATAATCATGGCAAAAATGACAAATATCTAAATGGAGCAGCAGATCTGACAATTAACTCAAGTAGCACTCTTCTAACAGCATTTCGGGCATCAAGATGAACTCAAATGAATATGATGCAATGGAATGAAATGATGTACTCTCTGAGACGAACATTTTGATATGCTATATGCCCAAAAACGGAACTACGGATGCGGAGATATAGCATGATGAATATAGGCAAAAAATTAGGGTTAGGGATAAAAAGTCAACCCGAGATCCAGATCTGGATTCGGGGGTACTGTAGCAGTGGCGCGACTCCCGAGGATCACCGTCGCCGGGGCCGAGGTCGGAGGTCACCGGAGCCCAGATCCGGTGAGGGGAGGCGAGGGCGAGGCGGCGGCGGCCGGATCTGCGGCCGGGCGACGAGGGGCGGCGAGGGGGTCGCGGTGGAGGCGAGCCGCGGCGTGAGACGTCGCCGGAACCGGTGCAGCGGGGCGCGCCGGAGATTGGCCGACGTTGGCGTGCGGCGGCGGGGCGCGCCGGAGTTGGAGAAGGCACGCGCGGGCGGCGGCGCGCGGGAACCGGGCCGGGAGGGCCTCCCACGAGTCGCCGGGCCGGTGGCGCGGGGCGGCGGCGGCAACACATGGCAGGCGCGGGTTGGTGGCGGCGGATCGGGCGGACGTGTCCGGCCCGATTCAGACACGTCCGGCGGCGAGGGGATCCTTTTTTTTAGGGTTTGGACGATAGAGATCCGGATTTTCGAGGAGGGGTCTTTATATAGAGGTGGAGGGAGCTAGGAGAGTCCAAATGAGGTGCGGTTTTTGGCCACGCGATCGTGATCGAACGCTCTAGATGATGGAGAGGGTTTTTGTGGGTTTTGGGCCAGCATGGAGGGGTGTTGGGCTGCAACACACATGAGGCCTTTTCGGTCCCTCGGTTAACCGTTGGAGTACCAAACGAAGTCCAAACGGTACGAAACTTGACAGGCGGTCTACCGGTAGTAAACCAAGGCCGCTTGGCAAGTCTCGGTCCAATCCGGAAATGTTTAATCCCCACACACGAAAGAAAGGTAGAAATGACCACCGGAGGAGAACGAAGCACCAGAATGCAAAAGGGACAACGGGGAAAATGCTTGAATGCATGAGATGAACACGTATGCAAATGCAATGCACATGATGACATGATATGAGATGCATGACAACGATAACAACACACGGAGACAAAAACCTGAACCCGAGAAAATAAAATAACTTAAGGCCGGAAACGGCAAGAGTTGGAATACATATTGGGAAAGTCATATCCAGGGTGTTACAGCACCCGTGATAAACCAGCCAATCATACCCTCATGAGTTGTTGGGTCTTCAAACAGGCCGGCAAGTTAAATGCCGAAGACAAGGAGAAGGGGTCGCGAAGCGAGAACGACGACGAGGAGCCCCGTCCACCGAACACAGGGGGGCAGAAGAAGTTTCCCCCTCAAATCAAAACAGTGAACATGATATACGCCACCCATATCCCTAAGGGGGACAGAGGGGCGTCTATGCGATAGCGCCAGTCGCCCCAAAATTCAACCCATGGTCGTCATGCCCGATCACCTTCGATCATAGGGACCATCCAACCAGTATCAGTCATGGCGGATCAGCCGCACTGGTCCTCGACCAAATAATTGATGGATTTCACCTCACACGAGTCCTCATGGACGGCGGCGGCAGCCTCAACCTGCTTTACCAGGATACAGTGCGCAAAATGGGCATCGATCCATCAAGGATCAAGCCCACCAAAACTACCTTTAAAGGAGTTATACCAGGTGTAGAGGCCCGCTGCTTGGGCTCAATCACATTGGAGGTCATCTTGGATCTCCGGACAACTTCCGAAGTGAGGAGTTAATCTTAGATATCGTCCCCTTTCGCAATGGCTATCACACACTGCTCGGACAAACTGCGTTTGCCCGATTCAATGCGGTGCCGCACTATGCTTATCTCAAGCTCAAGATGCCTGGACCACGCAGTGTCATAACAATCAATGGCAATACGGAGCGCTCCCTCCGTACCGAGGAGCACACCGCAGCCCTGGCAGCTGAGGTACAGAGCGGCCTCCACAAGCAGAACCTTAATTCGGTAGCCATACTCCCGGACATTGTCAAACGAGTCCGGACTACTCTACGCCAAGACAGCCCAGCTCGTCAAGAGCTCAACTAGTAATTCGTCCTCCGTCCCAGACCACACCAAGTGGCAGTGTTCACGCCACGCATACATAACTACGCACTCAAAATACCATGGGCATAGACGGAGGCATAACTAGATTGTGATCCATAATATGGCTCGACCTCCCCTGGACACACATGCTTTCAGTTTTTTTCTTCTTCTTTTCTTTTCTCCTCTTTAGGTTTCTTTTCCACGGGCGCCTCTCGACGGCCTCGTAATCGGTCCTTTCGAAGGTCGGACACACCAAGGTGGCAAGTAGCACAGATGTGTGGGGGAATCTCTAGATGTTCTTCTCAACAATCATTCTACCTGCTTTCAGGACCCGTACACAGCTCCTCCTTGGTCTTGGCATGTTAAATAGTCGTTGTTGCTTATCACACCATTTGTACAAAATACGCTTTGACATATTAATCAAACTATAATGGAAACAGTTTGTAGCCCAACTTCTGTGGCACTAGTTTGCTATTTTGATAATCTTATCAAATCGCAACTTTACACTTTGGTACACTTTAATCCGCCAGGGGCTTCATTGTGCCCCATAACACGGCAACAAAGTCCGAACACTTTTTACAGTACAGTTCGGCACCCCGAATTTAGCATTATATGCATTGGCTCCGAATCATGTCTTTGGTCAATAGTTGGGTTGCCCGACTCCTGTGCTTACTACCTTATGTTCTGCTATATCGGCTAGGGTAGTAAAGGGAGAACTACTGCGATTGTGTCCCGGTTTATCTAGATGAGCACCTCGGTAGAGAAAGTCGAAAACTGACTGTCATGATGCGGCGAGAGCCGGTCAGCTCTTAGGAGGTTTTAAATCTTTAGCGATTTTTTCTGCATTGTGCGACGAATCGGTTCCTATCCGATCAGGTGTTTACACCACACTAGTACAGATAATAGGGGTTGTGCCTAATTTTTTTGTCAAACTCCTATGGCTAAGTGAGGGTGATAAAGCCACATAGTACGATTGCCTGGTTCGTTGCGCTAAACACCTCCTCAAGGGCCAAATTCTTGGATAAAGAGTGCTTAGATTCATCCCGAGCACCCCCGTACTACCTAAGTGGGGGCTGAAGTCGACGACTGGCTAACTCTCAGACTTGATATAACGGCCGCACAGGAGGTAAAACTTTAAATAATAAACAACAAAGCATTATATTACATATCAAGCCTTGTTTTCATCATACAGGACGGGATTACATGAATGTATTCATTCAAACATAATGTCCTTAGCACATTGCTCCGCCACAATGCGGGATCCCTTCAGAACATCTTCAAAATACCGCTCAGGCGTGCGGTGCTCCTTGCCCGCGGGCGGTCCTTCGGTCGCAAGCTTGACGGCGTCCATCTTTGCCCATTGTATCTTGACACGGGCAAAGGCCATCCGCGCACCCTCTATGCAGACCGACCGCTTGATGGCATCAAGCCGAGGGCACGCATTGACCAGCCGCTTCACGAGTCTGAAGTAGCTGCCATGTATAACTTCTGCGGGCCGAAGCCGAATTATTAAATCCTTCATGGCGAGTTCGGCCACCCTATGCAGCTCGACCAGCTGCTTCAGCTGGTCGCTAAAAGCCACCGGATGTTCTGGTGCAAGATATTGCGACCAGAACAGCTTCTCCTTTGAGCTACCCTCTTCGGCTCGGAAGAATGATGCAGCGTCAGAAACACTGCAGGGTGATACGTCTCTAATGTATCTATAAATTTTTATTGTTCCATGCTATTATATTATCTGTTTTGGATGTCAATGGGCTTTATTTTACACTTTTATATTATTTTTGGGACTAACCTATTAACTAGAGGTCCGGCCCAAATTGCTCTTTTTTTGCCTATTTCGGTGTTTTGCCGAAAAGGAATATCAAATGGAGTCCAAACGGAATGAAACCTTCGGGGCGTTATTTTTGGAACAAACGTGATCCAGGGGACTTGGAGTGGACATCAAGAAACAATCGAGGAGGCCACAAGGCAGGGGGCGTGCCTACCCCTCTGGGCGCGCCCTCCACCCTCGTGGGCCCCTCGTTGCTCCACCGACCTACTTCTTCATCCTATATATATCCATATACCCCGAGAACATCCAGGAGCACCACGAAACCCTATTTCCACCGCCGCAACCTTCTGTACCCAAGAGATCCCATCTTGGGGCCTTTTCCGGAGCTCCGCCGGAGGGGGCATTGATCATGGAGGGCCTCTACATCAACTCCATGGACCCTCCGATGATGTGTGAGTAGTTTACTTCAGACCTTCGGGTCCATAGCTAGTAGCTAGATGGCTTCTTCTCTTTCTTTGGATCTCAATACAAAGTTCTCGATTCTCTTGGAGATCTATTCAATGTAATCTTCTTTTGCGGTGTGTTTGTCGAGATCCGATGAATTTTGGTTTTATGATCAAGTCTATCTATGAATAATATTTGAATCTTATATGAATTCTTTTATGTATGGTTGGTTTATCTTTGCAAGTCTCTTCGAATTATCAGTTTGGTTTGGCCTACTAGGTTGATCTTTCTTGCAATGGGAGAAGTGCTTAGCTTTGGGTTCAATCTTGCGGTGCTCGATCCCAGTGACAGAAAGGGAAAAGACACGTATTGTATTGTTGCCATCGAGGATAAAAATATGGGGTTTATATCATATTGCATGAGTTTATCCCTCTACATCATGTCATCTTGCTTAAGGCATTACTCTGTTCTTATGAACTTAATACTCTAGATGCATGCTGGATAGCGGTCGATGTGTGGAGTAATAGTAGTAGATGCAGAATTGTTTCGGTCTACTTGTCTCGGACGTGATGCCTATATACATGATCATACCTAGATATTCTCATAATTATTCGCTTTTCTATCAATTGCTCGACAGTAATTTGTTCAGCCACCGTATACTTATGCTATCTTGAGAGAAGCCGCTAGTGAAACCTATGGCCCCCGGGTCTATTCTCCATCATACAAGTTTCCATTCTATTTTATTTTGCAATCTTTACTTTCAATCTGTATCATAAAAATACCAAAAATATTTATGCTATTATTATCATCTCTATCAGATCTCACTCTTGCAAGTGGCCGTGAAGGGATTGACAACCCCTTTATCGCGTTGGTTGCGAGGTTCTTATTTGTTTGTGTAGGTACGAGGTGACTCGCGCGTGGTCTCCTACTAGATTGATACCTTGGTTCTCAAAAAATGAGGGAAATACTTACGCTGCTTTACTGCATCACCCTTTCCTATTCAAGGGAAAACCAACGCAATGCTCAAGAGGTAGAAAGAAGGATTTCTGGCGCCGTTGCCGGGGAGATCTACGCCAAGTCAAGACATACCAAGTACCCATCACAACTCTTATCCTTCGCATTACATTATTTGCCATTTGCCTCTCGTTTTCCTCTCCCCCACTTCACCCTTGCCGTTTTATTTGCCCTCTTTTTCCGTTCCCCTTCTCTTTTCCATGTTGCCTCTTTTGCTTCTTCGCTTGTTTGCTTGTGTGTTGGATTGCTTGCTTGTCACGATGGCTCAAGATAATACTAAATTGTGTGACTTTTCCAATACCAACAATAATGATTTTATTAGCACTCCGATTGCTCCTCTTACCGATGCTGAATATTGTGAAATTAATATTGCTTTGCTGAATCTTGGCATGAAAGATTCGTTTTCTGGCCTTCCTAGTGAAGATGCCGCTACCCATCTAAACAACTTTGTTGATTTGTGTGATATGCAAAAGAATAAAGATGTGCAAAATGATATTGTTAAGCTTAAGCTATTTCTGTTTTCGCTTAGAGATCGTGCTAAAGCTTGGTTTTCGTCTTTGCCTAAAAATAGTATTGATTCTTGGAATAAGTGCAAAGATGCTTTTATCTCTAAGTATTTTCCTCCTGCTAAGATCATCTCTCTTAGAAACGATATTATGAATTTTAAGCAACTTGATCATGAGCATGTTGCACAATCTTGGGAGAGGATGAAATTAATGATACGTAATTGCCCTACACATGGTTTGAATTTATGGATGATTATACAAAACAATTATGCCGGGTTGAATTTTGCTTGTAGAAATCTTTTAGATTTGTCCGCGGGAGGCACTTTTATGGAAATCACTTTAGGATAAGCTACCAAACTCCTAGATAATATTATGGTTAATTATTCTCAATGGCACACGAAAAGATCTACTAGTAAAAAAGTGCATGCAATCGAAGAGATTAATGTTTTGAGTGGAAAGATGGATGAACTTATGAAATTGTTTTCTAATAAGAGTGCTCCTACTGATCCTAATGATATGCCTTTGTCTACTTTGATTGAGAATAATAATGAATCTATCGATGTGAATTTTGTTGGTAGGAACAGTTTTGGTAACAACGCGTATAGAGGTAATTTTAATTCTAGGCTGTTTCCTAGTAATTCCTCTAATAATTATGGTAATTCCTACAACAATTCTTATGGAAATTATAATAAGATGCCCTCTGATTTTGAATCTAGTATTAAAGAATTTATTACTTCGCAAAAGAGTTTCAATGCTTTGATTGAAGAAAAATTGCTTAAGATTGATGAGTTGGATAGGAACGTGGATATAATTTCTCTTGATGTTGATTATTTGAAACTTAGATCTATTCCACATAAGCATGATATCAATGAGTCTCTCAAAGCCATGATAATTTCCATTGATGAGTGCAAAGAAAGAACCGCTAGGATGCGTGCTAAGAAAGATTGCTTTGTGAAGGCGTGTTCTTCTAGTCTTCATGAGAATAAAGATGAAGATATAAAAGTGATTGATGTGTCCCCTATTAAATCCTTGTTTTGCAATATGAATCTTGATAATGATGGGATTGAAGATGAGTCAACTTTAGTTAGAAGGCGACCCAAAAATTCAGAGTTTTTAGATCTTGATGCAAAAATTGATAAAAGTGGGATTGAAGAGGTCAAAACTTTAGACAGCAACGAACCCACTATCTTGGATTTCAAGGAATTTAATTATTATAATTTCTCTTTGATATATTGTATTTCCTTGTTGCAATCCGCGCTAAATTCTCCTCATGCTTACAGTCAAAATAAAGCTTTTACTACACATATTGTCGATGCTCTGATGCAATCTTATGAAGAAAAACTTGAATTGGAAGTTTCTATCCCTAGAAAACATTATGATGAGTGGTAACCTACAATTAAAATAAAAATTAAAGATCATGAATGCTATGCTTTGTGTGATTTGGGTGCTAGTGTTTCCACGATCCTAAAAACTTTGTGTGATTTGCTAGGTTTCCGTGAATTTGATGATTGTTCTTTAAACTTGCACCTTGCGGACTCCAATATTAAGAAACCTATGGGAAATATTAATGATGTTCTTATTGTTGCAAATAGGAATTATTTGACCGTAGATTTCATTGTTCTTTATATAGATTGCAATCATTCATGTCCTATTATTCTTGGTAGACCTTTCCTTAGAACGATTGGTGCAATTATTGATATGAAGGAAGGGAATATTAGATTCCAATTTCCATTAAGGAAAGGCATGGAACACTTCCCTAGAAAGAAAATTAAATTACCATATGAATCTATTATGACAGCCACTTGTGGATTGCCTACCAAAGATGGCAATACCTAGATCTATCCTTGCTTTTATGCCTAGCTAGGGGCGTTAAACGATAGCGCTTGTTGGGAGGCAACCCAATTTTATTTGTATTCCTTGCTTTTTGCTCCTGTTTAGTAATAAATAATTTATCTATCCTCTGTTTTGGTTGTGTTTTTTGTGTTTAAT
The DNA here is from genome assembly GCF_018294505.1 of Triticum aestivum. Lineage (NCBI taxonomy): Eukaryota > Viridiplantae > Streptophyta > Magnoliopsida > Poales > Poaceae > Triticum > Triticum aestivum. Next base: position 235,796,830 of record NC_057809.1, read on the forward strand.
TAGTGTTTGTGCCAAGTAGAACCGTTGCGAAGACTTAGGGAAAGTATTTTTGATCTTGCTGTAAAAAACAGAAACTTTAGCGCTCACGAAATTGCTGCCATTTTTCATTGGAAAGTGCTATTTAGTTAATTATTTTTGCATATGATTAATAGATAAATTCCTCACGACCAGAAATTTATTTTAGAATTTTTGAGGTTCCATAAGTTTGCGTTAGTTACAGATTACTACAGACCGTTCTGTTTTTGACAGATTCTGTTTTTCGTGTGTTGTTTTCTTATTTTGATGAATCTATGGCTAGTAAAAGAGTTTATAAACCATAGAGAAGTTCGAATGCAGTAGGTTTAACACCAATATAAATAAAGAATGCGTTCATTACAGTACCTTTAAGTGGTGTTTTGTTTTGTTTCGCTAACGGAGCTCACGAGATTTGCTGTTATGTTTTGTGTTGTGAAGTTTTCAAGTTTTGGGTAAAGATTTGATGGATTATGGAACAAGGAGTGGCAAGAGCCTAAGCTTGGGGATGCCCAAGGCACCCCAAGCTAAAATCCAAGGACACCAAAGATCCTAAGCTTGGGAATGCCCCGGAAGGCATCCCCTCTTTTATCTTCGTTCATCGGTAACTTTACTTGGAGCTATATTTTTATTCACCACATGATATGTGTTTTGCTTGGAGCGTCTTGTATGATTTGAGTCTTTGATTTTTAGTTTGCCACAATCATCCTTGCTGTACACACCTTTTGAGAGAGACACACATGAATCAGAATTTATTAGAATACTCTATGTGCTTCACTTATATCTTTTGAGCTATATAGTTTTTGCTCTAGTGCTTCACTTATATCTTTTTAGAGCATGGTGGTGGTTTCATTTTACAGAAATAATTGATCTCTCATGCTTCACTTATATTATTTTGAGAGTCCTCTAGAACAACATGGCAATTTGCTTTTAGGCATAATAAAAAAACTTTAATATAAGTGCATTGAATACTAAGAGAAGTTTGATACTTGATGCTTGTTTTGAGATATGGAGGTAGTGATATTAGAGTCATGATAATTGAGTAGTTGTGAATTTGAGAAATACTTGTGTTGAAGTTTGTGATTCCCGTAGCATGCACGTATGGTGAACCGTTATGTGATGAAGTCGGAGCATGATTTATTTATTGATTGCCTTCCATATGAGTGGCGGTGGGGGACGAGCGATGGTCTTTTCCTACCAATCTATCCCCCTAGGAGCATGCGTGTAGTACTTTGTTTCGATAAATAATAGATTTTTGCAATAAGTATGTGATTTATTTATGACTAATGTTGAGTCCATGGATTATACGCACCCTCACCCTTCCACATTTGCTAGCCTCTCTATTATCGTGCACCTTTCGCCAGTATCATACACCCACCATATACCTTCCTCAAAACAGCCACCATACCTACCTATTATGGCATTTCCATAGCCATTCCGAGATATATTGCCATGCAACTTTCCACTGTTCTGTTTGTTATGACACGCTTCATCATTGTCATATTCCCATGCATGATCATCTAGTTGACATCGTATTTGTGGCAAAGCCACCTTTCATAATTTTTTCATACATGTCACTCTTGATTCATTGCATATCCCGGTACACCGCCGGAGGCATTCACATAGAGTCATATTTTATTCTAAGTATTGAGTTGTAATTCTTGAGTTGTAAGTAAAAAAGAAGTGTGATGATCATCATTATTAGAGCATTGTCCCAAGTGAGGAAAGGATGATGGAGACTATGATTCCCCCACAAGTCGGGATGAGACTCCGGACGAAAAAAAAAGAGAAAAAAGAGGCCAAAAAGAAAAAAAGGCCCAAATAAAAAAATGAGAGAAAAAGAGAGAAGGGAAAATGTTACTATCCTTTTTCCACACTTGTGCTTCAAAGTAGCACCATGATCCTCATGATAGAGAGTCTCATATGTTGTCACTTTCATAAACTAGTGGGAATTTTACATTATAGAACTTGGCTTGTATATTCCGATGATGGGCTTCCTCAAACTGCCCTAGGTCTTCGTGAGCAAGCAAGTTGGATGCACACCCACTTAGTTTCTTTTGTTGAGCTTTCATACACTAATAGCTCTAGTGCATCTATTGCATGGCAATCCCTACTCACTCACATTGATATCTATTGATGGGCATCTCCATAGCCCATTGATACGCCGAGTTGATGTGAGACTATCTTCTCCTTTTTGTCTTCTCCACAACCACCATTCTATTCCACCTATAGTGCTATGTCCATGGCTAACGCTCATATATTGCGTGAAAATTGAAAAAGTTTGAGAACACCAAAAGTATGAAACAATTGCTTTTCTTGTCATCGGGTTTGTGCATGATTTAATATTTTGTGTGATGAAGATAGAGCATAGCCAGACTATATGATTTTGTAGGGATAACTTTCTTTGGCCATGTTATTTTGAGAAGACATAACTGCTTAGTTAGTATGCTTGAAGTATTATTATTTCTATGTCAATATTAAAATTTTATCTTGAATCTTTTGGATCTGAACATTCATGCCACAATAAAGAAAAATTACAATGAGAAATATGTTAGGAAGCATTCCACATCAAAATTTCTATTTTTATCATTTACCTACTCGAGGACGAGCAGGAATTAAGCTTGGGGATGCTTGATACGTCTCCAACCTATCTATAATTTTTGATTGTTCCATGCTATTATATTTTCTATTTTCGATGTTAATGGGCTTTATTTTACACTTTTATATTATTTTTGGGACTAACCTATTAACCGGAGGCCCAGCCTAAATTGTTGTTTTTTGCCTATTTCAGTGTTTCGCCGAAAAGGAATATCAAACGGAGTCCAAACGGAATGAAACCTTCAGGAGCGTTATTTTTGGAACAAACATGATCCGGGGGACTTGGAGTGTACGTCAAGAAACAATCGAGGAGGCCACGAGGCAGGGGCGCGCCCTCCACCCTCGTGGGCCCCTTGTTGCTCCACCGACCTACTTCTTCCTCCTATATATATATCCATATACCCCGAGAACATCCAGGAGCACCACGAAACCCTATTTCCACCGCTGCAACCTTCTGTACCCAAGAGATCCCATCTTGGGGCCTTTTCTGGAGCTCCACCGGAGGGGGCATTGATCATGGAGGGCCTCTACATCAACTCCATGGCCCCTCCGATGATGTTTGAGTAGTTTACTTCAGACCTTCGGGCCCATAGCTAGTAGCTAGATGGCTTCTTCTCTCTCTTTGGATCTCAATACAAAGTTCTCCTCGATTCTCTTGGAGATATATTCGATGTAATCTTCTTTTGCGGTGTGTTTGTCGAGATCCGATGAATTGTGGGTTAATGATCAAGTCTATCTATGAATAATATTTGAATCTTCTCTGAATTCTTTTATGTATGATTGGTTTATCTTTGCAAGTCTCTTCGAATTATCACTTTGGTTTGGCCTACTAGATTGATCTTTCTTGCAATGGGAGAAGTGCTTAGCTTTGGGTTCAATCTTGCGGTTCTCGATCCCAGTGACAGAAAGGGAAATGACACATATTGTATTGTTGCCATCGAGGATAAAAAGATAGGGTTTATATCATATTGCATGAGTTTATCCCTCTACATCATGTCATCTGGCTTAAGGCGTTACTCTGTTCTTATAAACTTAATACTCTAGATGCATGCTGGATAGCGGTCGATGTGTGGAGTAATAGTAGTAGATGCAGAATCGTTTCGGTCTACTTGTCTCGGACGTGATGCCTATATACATGATCAAACCTAGAAATTCTCATAATTATTTGATTTTTATCAATTGCTCGACAGTAATTTGTTCACCCACCGTAATACTTATGCTATCTTGAGAGAAGCCACTAGTGAAACCTATGGCCCCCGGGTCTATTCTCCATCATACAAGTTTCCAATCTATTTTATTTTGCAATCTTTACTTTCAATCTATATCATAAAAATACCAAAAATATTTATCTTATTATTATCATCTCTATCGGATCTCACTCTTGCAAGTGGTAGTGAAGGGATTAACAACCCCTTTATCGCGTTGGTTGCGAGGTTCTTATTTGTTTGTGTAGGTACGAGGTGACTCGCGTGTGATCTCCTACTGGATTGATACCTTGGTTCTCAAAAACTGAGGGAAATACTTACGCTGCTTTACTGCATCACCCTTTCCTCTTCAAGGGAAAACCAACGCAGTGCTCAAGAGGTAGCACGGGGCAGATCCGCAAACGCCCTTGGAGAACTCCGAATCCGGGTTAGCATGAGATATCTCTTCTTCACATACTTGCTCTGCATAATAAAAGCCTTACCCGCTGCAATTTTCTTGGCCTCCTGGATTTCCTGGAGGGCGCCCTAGGCTTCGACTCGGGCCTCTTGTGCACTTTGACGGGCATGGGAAAGTTTGGACTCTTGGTCCGTATTCTTGCGCTCCAAGGCCTCGCACTTCTTCATGGTGTCCTGCAGCTCCTGCTGGACCTCGCCGACCCTGGCCTCGTGCTTTTCGCGGGCGGCCTGCTCATCTGCCGCCCTCTTCTGGCCTTCGGCCAGCGCTGTCTTGAGGGTTTCCACCTCAGACACCGCCCCTACAAATTATCACACGATCAACACAAGCAATTCATATCTTGCTATATTTGAATAGGTTGTTACATACCCTGCTTGTCTGCTAGCTGCTTTTTCGCACGACCGAGCTCTTCCTCGGTCTGCTCTAGCCTCTGCTTCAGTCCGGAGACTTCGGCAGCATGAGAAGTCGCAGCTAGTAGCGACGCCTGCTTATTCACATAGACATACATGGTTAGTCTCCTGCAAAAAACTATTTGATCCTCTGTTCGGCTTTTCTTTCCGAATCTCGAACAGAGTCTCAGGGGCTACTATCTATATTGTGACTTTCTTTTCACAAGTTGCATTGCTTACCTCAAAGCCTGTTAAAAGGCTTGTGCAGGCTTCGGTCAGTCCGCTCTTCGCGAACTGAATCTTCTCAATCACCGCACCCCCATGGGTGCGGTGTTCCTCTATGATGGAAGCGCTTCACGGTGCTTCGAGTAAAGTATCCGGCGCCTCTGGTTGGACAGAGGTCACCGGCGGAATGGGCACACCTCCTTCCGACGAAGGAGGCTGCTTGCCGGATTCCGGAGCCATATAGGTCTTCGGAACCGTATTCGGCTGGGGGCCGAATTGGACATGGCCCCCATCACCGGTCTCCATGGGGATATGCTCCCCCATGTGTCCGGCGGCCGAGGTCTCACCCTATGGCGCCGTCCTGACGGCCTCTTACGTCTCTCCCTGGCCGGGGATCCTTCGGGACAACACCTCGGTGTCGTCTATGGCCTTGGGAGAGGAGGCCGTCGGAGGGGGCCCGCAGTCCATCCCCTTCGGGTCCAGCGAGTTCCCCGAAGACGAGGATCGCTCAAGGGAGAGCCGGACTGCAAATGCATGATTCGACATGTTAAAATTAGGAAGTAAAGAGGCGGATATATGAATGCGCCAGGGTCTTCGGATACTCACAATTCGGCCAGGGGCTTATCTCGAGAGCGTCGTTCTAGGCTGTTGTCGACGTCCCACGCGGAGCTATCCGCGAGGGAAGCCTTTCCCTTCTTGGACGCCTCCGCTTCCAGATCTATGGAAGCCACCATCTTCCTTCCCCCCTCGGGGAGGGGGAAGTTGCTTTCTTCCTCCTCTTCCTCCTCCTCGTCGTCTTCGGCGGTGGAGTGAGTTTCAGCGTCTTCAGACGCCACGTCCGAAGTACCCTTGGGACGGAGGCCACCTCTGGTCCCCTTAGCCTTCTTCTTGGCCTTCTTCTTTGGTGCCTTGTAGGGCGCCGAAAGCCCGGAACCAGCATCTTCGTCAGACGCGGGATGGCTGGATCCTCGGGCAGCGGTCCGAACACTGAATCCGCTCCGCCTTCTTCGTCCAATCCTGAAAAAAACAAATGGGGAAGTTCAGACACCCTCCTTGAATAAGCAAGTAAGGAATACACCTTGAAACAACGAAAAACTTACCGTAATAGCGGGATGGGCCAGGTCATGCCCACGATCCTCGGTGGTCTTTGGCCATGTCTCGTTGGCCTTGAAGAGCACCTTCCAGATATCTTCATGTGTAGTTCCGAAGAACCGTTGCAGGGTCTTTGCTCAGCCGATCGAACTCCCATAGGTGGCAAGCCCAACTTTGGCATGCAAGGATCCGCTGGACTAGCATCACCTGAATCACATCGACAAGCTTGACGTTCTTGTCCATCATGCTCCTGATGCGCGTATGGAGCGTTGTCAGCTTGTCCGACGAAGACCAATCCAGGCGCTTCTCCTGCCAGGAGATAAGCCGCATTGGGGCCCCGGATTTGAATTCGGGAGCCGCGGCCCAGGTAGTGTCGCGGGGCTCTGTGACGTAGAACCACAATTTCTGCCAGCCCTTGACGGTCTCCATGAAGGTGCCTTTGGGCCACGGGACGTTGGACATCTTGCTCACCATGGCACCTCCGCACTCCGCATGCTCGCCGCCCACCACCTTCGGCTTCATGTTGAAGGTCTTCAGCCACAGTCCGAAGTGGGGGGATGCGGAGGAAAGCCTCACACACGATGATGAATGCTAAGATAGTGAGGAAGGAATTTGGGGCCAGATCATGGAAATCTAGCCCATAGTAGAACATGAGTCCTCGGACAAAGGGGTGGAGTGGAAATCCTATCCCGCGGACAAAGTGGGGGATGAAAACTACCCTCTCATGGGGCTCCGGGGTAGGGATGATCTGTCCCTCGGTCGGAAGCTGATGGGCGACCTCCTTGGCCAAATACCCGGCCTCCTAAAGTTCGGTGATGTCATTCTCCTTGACAGTGGAGGCCATCCACTTGCCCTGCACTCCGGACATGGTTGGAGTGCTTTCTTAGGGCAGGAAAGATGAGAACTTGGGCGCTAGAGCTCGAGAGTGGGTAGGTGGAAAGAGAGAAGGCGTGGGTGGAAGAGATGAATCCTTATCTCCTTATAAAGGCAGTGAATATCAAGCGCCTCCCCACTCTCCATGAAACTCGCCTATTCCCCAGGGGCCGTGCGGGTGGCACGGTTGGATTACCCAGACCCGTATTGATGAGAATCCCGCAATATGGGGACACGATCTCTTCTTTGACGAGACGTGCCAATAAAGCAACATCTCGAAATATGGAGCGATAGGCCGAGAAACGGTTCGAAATAATAACCGGGCAGGGACGTGATGTCACGTTACAAAAAGTTGTCAGCAGATTGCACTCGTGAAATATTATACTCTCTGCGGTGGTGTGTGGTATTTGTTTTGCAGATCCGGACACGTTTGTTGTGTTCGAAGACTGTGTCGGAGTATTCGGAGGAGGAACCCGCCTTGCAATGTCGAAGACAATCTGCGCACTGGACACCTCGTTATTGAAGCCTAGTTCAAGGGCTACTGAGGGAGTCCTGGACTAAGGGGTCCTCGGGCGTCCGGCCTGTTGCACATGGGCCGGACTAATGAGCTATGAAGATACAAGACCGAAGATTCTCACTCGTGTCCGGATGGGACTCTCCTTGGCGTGGATGGCAAGCTTGGCGTTCGGATATGAAGATTCCTTTCTATGTAACCGACTTTGTACAACCCTAGTCCCCTCCGGTGTCTATATAAACTGGAGGGTTTAGTCCATGGAGACAATCGTAATCACATAGGCTAGACTTCTAGGGTTTTAGCCATTACGATCTCATGGTAGATCAACTCTTGTAATACTCATATTCATCAAGATCAACCAAGCAGGAAGTAGGGTATTACCTCCATAGAGAGGGCCCGAACCTGGGTAAACATTGTGTCCCTTGTCTCCTGTTACCATGAACCTCAGACGCACAATTTGAGATCCCCTACCCGAGATCTGCCGGTTTTGACACTGACACTGAGTGCACCCACCTTCTCTCTAGCAAGCAAGCATTTTGCAATGAAAAGAGTGAAATAATGAACAACAGGGAAATGCAATCCAGCGGCGGTGATACTCGACACCCCTCTCTCATCACCCACGGTCAGAGTACGATAAAAGCCTTCAAACTCTGTAGGTCTAGGCTCTACCAAACCACCATCAGAAGGAAGCAAGCATATTTCACAGAACTCGGTAAGCGGTATCTGAAGGGGTTCGGCGTATAAATTAAACTACACCTCATGAGGATTATTCTTAGGAAGGAAATTAAAACTTTGCACAAAGGTGCTTGTGAGGAGATGATACTGCTCACATTCAGCTGCGATGAAGTCGGTGAGGCCGGCATTAGCAGCATATTGTGCATACTCTTGAAGGATTCCAACCCCTTCCATGAATGGGGTATGCGGCCATTTGCACGGCCGTACGTCCGCCAATCTCTGAGTATGAAAATCACCATCAGACGACTCCCCAATAACTCCCTTGGAGCTCTTCTTGGAAGCAAACTACCTAAAGATATTCATCTTTTTCCTATGAACAAAATTCTGAAATTTTTAGTCCACAAAATTTTCTCAACAAAACTTTACAAGATTGATATCAACTACTCATAGGGATACATAGAGGCCATAGCAAGCATTCAAACTACTTAGAACTCTAAGAATTCAACATGCAAGCTTATCTATAGTAGCACCCAGAGTAGCTAATCATTCAAAATATAAACCACTAAAGCAAAAACTAATTGGACAAACGGAGGATCCACATACCAAGCAACAATCCCCTAAAATAGTTTCGGAAACAGAGCTTCAAGCAAAGAGATCGAAATCGGCGGGTTTGAGAGCAAGAACACTTATGTCGCTTGAAGCTACGTCAGTTTTTTCCCCAAAGAGGAAGGGATAATGCAGCACAACGGCGGTAGGTATTTCCCTCAGATATGAAACCAAGGTTAACGAACCAGTAGGAGAACCAAGCAACACAACTTAAACAGCCCCTGCAAACAAATAACAACCACTCGCAACCCGACGTGTTAAAGGGGTTGTCAATCCCTTTAGGGTAACGGCGCCAGAAATGGCACGAGGTCGGGAGAAAGTTGTAAATATTGATAGATCGAATGCCAAATAAAATAAATTGCAGAAGGGTATTTTTGGGTTCTTTGGTTTAATAGATCTGAAAATAAAAGCAAGAGAAAAATATATCGCAAAGGCAAATATATGAGAAAGAAAACCCGGGGGCCGTAGGTTTCACTAGTGGCTTCTCTCAAGAAAAATAGCAAATGGTGGGTAAACAAATTACTGTTGGGCAATTGATATAACCTCAAATAATTATGACGATATCCAGGCAATGATCATTACATAGGCATCATGTCCAAGATTAGTAGACCGACTCCTGCCTGCATCTACTACCATTACTCCACACATCGACCGCTATCCAGCATGCATCTAGTGTATTAAGTTCATGGAAAAACGGAGTAATGCAATAAGAACGATGACATGATATAGACGAAATCCATTTATCTATGGTGGTAGATAGAGATCCCATCTTTTTATCCTTAGTAGCAACGATACATATATGTCGGTTCCCTTTCTGTCACTGGGATCAAGCACCGTAAGATCGAACCCACTACCGGGCACCTCTTCTCATTGCAAGATAAATAGATCAAATTGGCTAAACAAAACCCAAATATCGGAGAATAAATATGAGGCTATAAGAGATCATGCATAAAAGAGATCAAAGAAACTCAAATACTTTCATGGATATAAAAAGATAGATCTGATCATAAACTCAAAGTTCATAGACCCCAACAAACACACCGCAAAAGAGTTACATCATATGGATCTCCAAGAGACCATTGTATTGAGAATCAAGAGAGAGCTATGAAGACATCTAGCTACTAACTACGGACCTGAAGGTCTACAAAGAACTGCTCACACATCATCAGAGAGGCACCAATGGAAGTGGTGAACCCCTCTGTGATGGTGTCTGATACGTCTCCAACGTATCTATAATTTTTGATTGCTCCATGCTATTACATTATCTATTTTGGATGTTAATGGGCTTTATTTTACAATTTTATATCATTTTTGGGACTAACCTACTAATCGGAGGCCCAGCCCAAATTGATGTTTTTTGCCTATTTTAGGGTTTCGAAGAAAAGGAATATCAAACGGAGTCCAAACGGAATGAAACCTTCGGAAACGTGATTTTCTCAACAAACGTGATCCAGGAGACTTGGAGTGGTCGTCAAGAAACAAGGGAGGAAGGCACAAGGTAGGGGACGCGCCTACCCCCCTGAGCGCGCCCTCCACCCTCATGGGCCCTCTGTTGCTCCACTGACGTACTTCTTCCTCCTATATATATCCACGTACCCCCCGAACATCCAGGAGCACCACTGTCGGTGTCAAAACCGGTGGATCTCGGGTAGGGGGTCCCGAACTATGCTCTAAGGCGGATGGTAACAGGAGGCAGGGGACACGATGTTTTACCCAGGTTCGGGCCCTCTTGATGGAGGTAAAACCCTACGTCCTGCCTGATTATTCTTGATAATATGAATAGTACAAGAGTTGATCTACCACGAGATCAGAGAGGCTAAACCCTAGAAGCTAGCCTATGGTATGATTGTATGTTGTCCTACGGACTAAAACCCTCTGGTTTATATAGACACCGGAGGGGGCTAGGGTTCCACAAGGTCGGTTACAAAGGAGGAGATATATGTATCCGTATTGCCTAGCTTGCCTTCCACGCCAAGTAGAGTCACATCCAGACACATGACGAAGTCTTCAATCTCGTATCTTCATAGTCCAACAGTCCGGCCAAAGGATATAGTCCGGCTGTCCGGAGACCCCCTAATCCAGGACTCCCTTAGTAGCCCCTGACCAGGCTTCAATGACGATGAGTCCGGCGCGCGGTGTTGTCTTCGGCATTGCAAGGCGGGTTCCTCCTTCGAATACACCACGGAAGAGTTTGAATACAAGGATAGTGTTCAACCCTGCAAAATAAGTTCCACATACCACCGTAGAGAGAATAATATTTCCACAAATCTAATCTGTTTGACACGTTTTGGCAGCATGACATCACGCCACGGCCCGGTAATTATTTGAAACCAGCCCCGCACATAACACGAGGCGGTTTCTTGACACCTCTTGTCAAAGCAGAGATCGTGTTTCCCTTATTATGGGATTCTCATCAATACGGACGTGGGTAACCCAACCGCGCCATCAATTACGGCGCTTGGGGGATAAGCGAGTTTTACCAGGCTAGTGGGGGTGTATAGTTTAGTCCGCCCTTATAAAGGGATAAGATCTCACCTTTTTCTACCCACGCCTTCTTCCTCCTTGCTCATCCATTCTCGCGCACTCGAGCTCCAGCGCCCAAGTCCACATCCTTCTCCTCAACTCTCTCCAAACATGTCCGAAGCGGGAGGCAAGTGGATGGCCTCCTCCGTCATGGAGGGACACATTAAAAAGTTACGTGGAGCCGGATACTTAGCCGCGGATATCGCGCACCGGCTGCCAGCCGCGGGGCAGATCGTCCCTACCCCACTTCGTCCACGGACTAGGGTTTCCCCTCCATCCATTCGTCTGCGGCCTCATGTTCTATTATGGGATGGACTTTCATGATCTGGCCCCAAATTTCATCCTCAACATCTCGGCGTTCATCGTCGTGTGCGAGGCTTTCCTGCGCATCCGACCCCAGTTCGGCCTATGGCTGAAGACCTTCAATATCAAGCCGAAGGTAGTAGGCGGCCAACAAGCGGAATGCGGCGGAGCCATGGTGGGCAAAATGCCCAACGTCACATGGCTCGAGGGCTCCTTCGTGGAGACCATAAAGGGGTGGCAATCGGGGTGGTTCCACATCACCGAGCCGCGCGACACCAACTGGGTGGCGGCCGCTGAGTTTCGATCCGGGATCCCCACGCGGCTCACTTCCTGGAAGGAGAAGGGCCTGTCCTGGGGCTCATCGATGGAGCTGGACGGACTCCAGAAGTGTATTCGGAACATGACAAGCAAGAAACTTAAGCTTGTCAACATAATCTAGGTCATGCTATTCCGCCGGATCCTCCCGTGTCAACAACGGGCTTTCAACTTATGGGAGTTCGACCCGGCCCAGCACCAGACTCTACGTGAGCTCTTCGACACGATGCATAAGGACGTCTGGAAGGTGTTGTTCAAGGGCGCCGAGGTCCCTCCTTCTCTTACCGAGGACCGCGGGCTAAGCACGAAGCGCCCTGCGAATCCGGTAAGTTCTGTACATCTTGTAGGGTATTTATTTCCCATAGCTTAACCATGTGTGGGGTCTGAGCTCCCATGCCTTTGACAGGACTAGGTGGAGGCATCGGAACAGATTAATTGTCCGGCCCCTCTGCCCGAAGACCCTGCGGACGCTCTCCTGACGGAGATACTGACTCTGGCTCCTTATGAGGTGCCGGAGAAGACCAAGAAGAAGGCCAAGGGAACCCGAAAGAGTTCCCGGCGCCAGGTGATATCGGACTCATCGTTCGATAACTCCGAGACGCACTCCTCCCATGAAAATGAGGAGAAGGAAGATGAAGATTCTCCCCCTCTAGCCGGGTGAGACAAGAAAAGGAAGGTCGCCCCAACCGGGGAGGCCGAAGGGTCCAAGAAGGGAAGGACTCTCCTTCCGGACTGTTCCACCGCCGCCGCCGACGGCGAAGACGAGTGGCTGCTCAGGGCCAAGCCCCTGGCGAAGTCGTAAGTATTCGGATACTAGAGTAACTCATAGCATACTTTTGTTGCACTGCTTCTCCTAACGTCGAATATGATTATGCAATCTGCCCCAAGCCCGTATCAACGTATCATCGTCGGACGGTTCCTTGGACTCGTCGGACATGGATAGTGATACACTTCCAACTGCCACCTCTCCTTGCCCTACGGACAATGTAGAGGTACTGTCTCAAGGGGCACCGAGCCGGGGGGAGCCAGTCCCGGAGGCGCCTCAAGGCGACCTTCGGACTCCAGGAGCAAAGGGAGCAAGGCTCCCAGGGGCTCCAAGTTCGGCCCATAGCCAGACACAGTGTCGGAACCTCTAGTCGTTCCGGACTCAGGCAGGCGGCCCCCTTCCAAGAGGGGCAAGCCGTTCATGCCGGTGACCTCTGTCCATCCAAAGGCATCGGACGAACTGCTGGGAGCGCTTAGCGGCGCTTCCATCGACGAAGAGCACCGCACTATTATGAGTGCGGTGATCAAGAAGGTTCATTTCGCCAAGAGCGGACTGACTGAAGCCTGTACCAGCCTTCTAACAGGCTTTGAGGTAAGTATTTAAAATATAGGAAAAATGTTACCGCATAGACAGTAGCCCCTGATGCTCTGTTTGGTGTTCAAAAAGAAAAGCCGAATAGAGGATCGAATAATATCTGCAGGAGTCTAATATAAGTATGTATGTATGTGTATGAAGGCTTCGCTGCTGACCTCTGCCGCACTGACTGCGGAGGTCGCCGCACTGAAGCAGGACTTCGAGCGGTCCAAGAAAGAGCTCGGCCTTGCCAAGAGGCAGCTCGAGGAGAACAAAGGTAAGTAATACCTTGTCTATATAAAAAAACAAAATGTGGTTGCAAACTGACAGGATCATCATGAATGTGCCAGGGGCCACGACCGAAGTGGCAACCCTGAAGCAAGCGTTGTGCGAGGCCGAAAACAAAGCGGCCAAGGAGCACACCGAGCGGGAGAGATAAGAGGCATGGGTGGGCGAGGTGCAGCAAGAGCTCCAGGCTCTCGTGAGGAAACACGAGACTTTGGAGCTTGATCGAAGATGCGAGAGTCCGAGCTTGCCGCGGCCCTTGAGAGCACCAAGCATGCCAAGGCCGAAGCCCAAAAGGCCCTCTAGGAAATTGAGGCGATGAGGAAGATAGCGGCGAGTAAGGCATTCAATATTCAAAGCAAGCATGTGAAAGTAAATTACTTGTTACTTACCCGAGTCCGGAGCTCTCTAGGAGCATTCGCAGATTTGCCCCGCAGCGTGTCGGATGCCGCGAAGTATTACCAGGCCGAGGAGGGAAGCTCGACGGAGAAGTTGTTCTGGTCTCAGTATACTGGGACCGAACACCCGATGCCTATGAGCGACCAACTGAAGCAACTGGTCGAGCTGCACAAGGTGGCCGAACAGGCCATGAGGGGCTTTATAGTCCGGATGTGGCCTGGCGACTCCCTTCCCAACAGCTACTTCGGCCTGGTGAGGCGGCTTGTAGATGCCTGCCCATGGCTGGAGGTCATAAAGCGGTCCGTCTGCATCGAAGGTGCACGCCAGGCCTTTGCCCGTGTGAAGGTGCACTAGGCCAAGATGGACGCCGAGAAGCTGGTGAAGGAGGGGTCACCGCAGGGCAAGGAGCATCGCCACCCTGAGATGTATTATGAGGGTGTCCTAAAGGGTGCCCGTCTTGTGGCGGACGAGTGTGCAGAGGATGTAATTTTTGAATGAACTTGCTCGTGTGATCCTGTATTATGAAAACTTGTTCATATGCGCTATGCAACGCTTGTTTGTATTTAAAATATTACCTTTTGTGCGGCTATTTATCAAATCTGGGAGATGGCCAGTCGTCGGCTTCTGCCCCCATGCCACGAGTGCTGGGGTGTTTGGGATAAATCTGAGCACTCTTTTTCCCATTGTTGGGTCCTTTGAGGGAGGTGCTCAGCTCAACGAACAAGGCAATCGGACTATAATGCTTTATCACTCTCACTTAGCCATAGAAGTCTGCAATTTTAAATTTTGGTGAAGCCCCTAGTATTCGGAAGGCCGAATTCGGGGCACTATACACGCCTTAAGCCGGACAAAGCCGACTCCTTGCTCTAAGCGGCATAAGTCTTTAGGGACTCGAGACCTCTCGAACAGCGACCAGGTCTCACCTTATCATGACAGTCAATTTTAGCTTTCTCTACTGAGGTGCTTAGCCCAGACGAACCGGGGCACAATCGCAGTAGTTCTCCCAGTGCTACCTTAGCCGATATAGCGGAACGTAAGGTACCAAAACATGGGAGCCGGGCAAACCCAACTATTGACCCAAGACATGATTCGGAGCTGATGCATATAATGCTATAAGTTCGGGGTGCCACACTGTCGAAAGTGTTTGGACTCTCACACCGTATTATGGGGTACACTTAAGCCCCTGGCGTATTGGCCGTACTAGAGTGTACGGGTGCTGAATGTCGTAAATGAACAAATATATATATAAAGAAAGAATAGAGAATGCGGTAATAGTCTAGTGCTATGCATTGTTTATTCAAAAAGGTGCATCAAAGAAGAATGATACAAGTAGTGCGATAAGCAAACAATAGGACTATTTGACATGTCCCCTCCAAGGGCAACCTAAGGAATGGTACTTAAAGCAAGCATTTCACTCGTTATCAGAGACCACCTGGGAGTTCCGTGGTGCGACGTAGCTTTTTGCCTTCTTGGTTGTTGCATCGTGTGTCTGGCAATTGTACTGCCGAACGGGTTTTCCAGAGATTAAACTCATGAAAGAGAGAAAAATAACAAAGCGGGAAGCCCCTAGTGCGGTTGAGCCGCGTCTTGGGGCATGCCGTAGTCGTGCCCCCCTCCCCACTTGTGCCCATGGTATTTTCAATGCGTAATTATGTACGCATGGCACGGATTTCGCCATTTGGCTGGTACTGGGGTGGGGGCCGCATTGCTATGCAAGCTCGGAACATGCCAGGCGGTCTTGTTGCCAATTACTCCAGGCGCGCTTGAAGGTGTCCGGGTCTTTAATCGTCAAACTGGTGGATTGCCTTAAGAGGCTGCTTTGCGCTTCTGCTGCGAGGGCCGCAGTGTGCTCCTCCATGCGGAGAGAGCGCTCTATGTTTCCATTGACTGTGATGACCCCCCGAGGTCCTGGCATCTTGAGCTTGAGATATGCATAGTGCGGTACCACGTTGAATCTGGCAAATGCGGTTCGCCCGAGCAGTGCATGATAGCCGCTGCGGAACAGGACTATATCGAAGATTAACTCCTCGCTTCGGAAGTTATCCGGGGATCTGAAGACCACTTCCAGTGTGACT
The DNA here is from genome assembly GCF_018294505.1 of Triticum aestivum. Classification (NCBI taxonomy): domain Eukaryota; kingdom Viridiplantae; phylum Streptophyta; class Magnoliopsida; order Poales; family Poaceae; genus Triticum; species Triticum aestivum. Next base: position 235,812,712 of record NC_057809.1, read on the forward strand.
GAGCCTGTGCAATGGGCCTCTACACCTGGTATGACGCCTTTGAAGGTCGTTTTTGTGGGTTTGATCCTTGAGGGGTCTATACCCATTTTGCGCACTGTGTCTTGATACAGCAGGTTCAGGCTGCTGCCACCGTCCATAAGGACTCGAGTGAGGTGAAATCTGTCGATGATTGGATCTAGGACCAGTGCGGCGAATCCGCCATGACGGATACTAGTGGGATGGTCCCTGCGATCGAAGGTGATCGGACAGGAGGACCATGGGTTAAACTTTGGGGCGACTGGCTCCAACACATATGCGTCCCTTAACGCACGCTTTCGCTCCCTCTTGGGGATGTGGGTTGCGTATATCATGTTCACTGTCTGCACTTGTGGGGGGAACCTCTTCTGTCCTCCGGTGTTCGGCTGCCGGGGCTCCTCCTCGTCATCGCTATGTAGCCCCTTATCTTTGTTTTCGGCGTTTAACTTGCCGGTCTGCTTGAACACCCAACATTCCCTGTTGGTGTGATTGGCTGGCTTGTCGGGGGTGCCATGTATTTGGCACGAGTGATCGAGTATACGGTCCAAACTGGACGGGCCCGGAATGCTTCTTTTGAATGGCTTTTTCCGTTGACCGGGTTTAGAGCCTCTGAATCCGGCATTGACTGTCGTATCTTCGGTATTGTCGCTGTTGACACGGCACTTATGTTTGTTGCGATGTGACCTGCCATTGCTATCCTTGGTATCTGAAGTACCGTGGTTCTTTGATATGTTATTGTTGCAAGCCAGCCAGCTGTCTTCTCCCACGCAAAAGTGGGTCATGAGTGTCGTGAGGGCTGCCATAGATTTCGGCTTTTCCTGGCCAAGGTGCCGGGCAAGCCACTTGTCGCGGATGTTGTGCTTAAAAGCTGCTAGGGCCTCTGCATCTGGGCAGTCGACAATTTGATTTTTGTTTGTCAAGAACCGTGTCCAGAATTGCCTGGCCGATTCCTCTGGCTGATGAATTATGTGGCTCAAGTCATCGGCATCTGGTGGTCGCACATAAGTGCCCTGGAAGTTGTCGAGGAATGCGGCTTCCAGATCTTCCCAATAGCCAATGGATTCTGCTGGCAGGCTGTTGAGCCAATGCCGAGCTGGTCCTTTGAGCTTGAGTGGGAGGTATTTGATGGCGTGTAGATCGTCACCGCGGGCCATGTGGATGTGCATGAGGAAGTCCTTGATCCATACCGCAGGATCTGTTGTGTCGTCATATGATTCGTATTCATGGGTTTGAAACCCTCTAGGATTTGGTGATCCATTACTTCATCTGTGAAGCATATGGGGTGTGCGGCGCCTCTGTAGTGGGCTATGTAGCGACGCAGCTCGAATGACTCCTGTCCGCTGTGTTCGGCCCGGCCGGATTTACTTTTACGTATCCGGCATGACGGTTATCATCTCGCATAGTGGCGCGCCCTCGTGATCCATATATCGATCTTGTGTGTTTTGCTTTGTCCTCCAATACGTCTCGCAGGTCTAGCATGTTTCCCTATGCTTTGTCATTTTTATTCGAGTGGCATCAGGGTGCGGGCTGAGTTTTTGGCTGAAATGCCTCTCTGTCGCGGCCACGAGGTGGCCGATCAGCTGCATCATATGCTGGAGATGTAGGTTTTAATGCTTCCTCCTCCAGTCGGGGTAGCAACCTGTGCTTTGGGTAACTCTTGGAGGGGCGTTCGAGTTCATATTCCTCGGCAGCAAGGACTTCAGTCCATCTGTCGGCTAGCAAATCTTGATCAGCTTGAAGCTGCTGCTGCTTTTTCTTAAGGCTATTTGCCGTGGCTATAAGCCGGCGCTTGAAGCGCTCTTGCTCAGCGGGATCCTCTGGCACGACAAATTCGCCGTCGTCGAGGCTTGCCTCACCTTCGGAGGGAGGCATGTAATTATCATCCTCCACCAATCCATATGCCGCTCTCTCGGGAGGGCTGGCTTCTCCATCCTCCTGCTCTACATCTTGCTAGAGGGGATTGTTATCGTCTTCGGCACTGTCCGGAGTGCTATTATCTCCCGGTATCAGCGCTTTTGCTTTGGCGAGACTTAGAGCGGCACCGCTGACGTCGGCGCTTGGGTTGCTTCTTGGAGGGGTCATCCTCCGCTATCTCGTTGGCATTGCCTTCTTTGGCTGTGTCCACCATGTATATATCATATGATGAGGTGGTTGTCCAGTGCCCTGTGGGCAGTGGTTCCTCTTCGTCTCCCGCATCGTCATCCATACCGTCAATGTCTTCGGAGTCGAAGTCGAGCATGTCGGTCAAATTGTTGACAGTGGCTACTAAGTGGGTGGTGGGTGGGCGACGAATTTCTTGGTCATCCGCATCCCAATCCTGTCAAACATAGTTTGGCCAGGACTCTCCTGACATGGAGAGAGACCTTAATGAGTTCAGTATGTTGCTAAAGGGCGAGTGCTGAAAGATATCCACGAAGGTGAACTCCATGATCGGCGCCCAGTCGGATTCGATAGGCAAGGGCGCAGGCGGTTCGGAGTCCGTGGCCGGGGAAGAATCCGATAGTTCGGAGTCACAGCTCCCGTGAAGGGTAAGGTCGATATTCGGCTTGATTGCCGCTGAGAATACGGCCTCCGTGGCGGGGTCTATCCACCCGTCCATGGATGGCGCAATGGGCTCCGAATTGAGGGTCGGGGCGGTTGCCGGTGCGGTCTCCTGAACACTGTCCGATGGTAGAGCTAAATCATGCTCATCGTGACCGCGCGGCGCACTCGGCAGGGGCTCGAATCCGTCGAAGACCAAGTCTCCGCGGATGTCGGCCGTGTAGTTTAAGCTTCCAAACCTGACCTGGTGGCCAGGGGCATAACTCTCGATCTGCTCTAGATGGCCAAGGGAGTTGGACCGCAGTGCGAAGCCGCCGAATACAAAGATCTGTCCGGGGAGAAAAGTATCACCCTGGACTGCATCGCTATCAATGATCGAAGGAGCCATCAAGCCTAACGGCGACGACACAGAGGAACTCTCAATGAAAGCACCGATGTTAGTGTCCAAACCGGCGGATCTCGGGTAGGGGGTCCCGAACTGTGCGTCTAAGGCGGATGGTAACAGGAGGCACGGGACACGATGTTTTACCCAGGTTCGGGCCCTCTTGATGGAGGTAAAACCCTACGTCCTGCTTGATTATTCTTGATAATATAAGTAGTACAAGAGTTGATCTACCACGAGATCGGAGAGGCTAAACCCTAGAAGCTAGCCTGTGGTATGATTGTATGTTGTCCTACGGACTAAAACCCTCTGGTTTATATAGACACCGGAGCGGGCTAGGGTTACACAAGGTCGATTACAAAGGAGGAGATATATGTATCCGTATTGCCTAGCTTGCCTTCAACACCAAGTAGAGTCCCATCTGGACATGGGACGAAGTCTTCAATCTCGTATCTTCATAGTCCAACAGTCCGGCCAAAGGATATAGTCCGGCTATCTGGAGACCCCGTAATCCAGGACTCCCTCAACCACGAAAACCTAATTCCACCGCCGCAACCTTCTGTACCCGAGAGATCCCATCTTGGGGCCTTTTCCGGAGCTCCGTCGGAGGGGGCATTGATCACGGAGGGCCTCTACATCAACTCCATGGCCTCTCCGGTGATGTGTGAGTAGTTTACTTCAGACCTACGGGTCCATAGCTAGTAGCTAGATGGCTTCTTCTCTCTCTTTGGATCTCAATACAAAGTTCTCCTCGATCTTCTTGGAGATCTATTCGATGTAATCTTCTTTCGTGGTGTGTTTGTCGAGATCCGATGAATTGTGGGTTTATGATCCAGATTATCTATGAACAATATATGATTCTCCTCTGAATTCTTTTATGTATGATTGGTTTATATTTGCAAGTCTCTTCGAATTATCAGTTTGGTTTGGCCTACTAGATTGATCTTTCTTGCAATGGGAGAAGTGCTTAGCTTTGGGTTCAATCTTGCAGTGCTCGATCCCAGTGACAGAAAGGGAACCGACACATATTGTATTGTTGGCATCGAGGATAAAAAGATGGGGTTTATATCATATTGCATGAGTTTATCCCTCTACATCATGTCATCTTGCTTAAAGCATTACTCTGTTCTTATGAACTTAATACTCTAGATGCATGCTGGATAGCGGTCGATGTGTGGAGTAATAGTAGTAGATGCAGGCAAGAGTCGGTCTACTTGTCTCGGACGTGATGCCTACTTGATCATACCTAGATATTCTCATAACTATGCTCAATTCTATCAATTGCTCGACAGTAATTCGTTTACCCACCGTAATACTTATGCTCTTGAGAGAAGCCACTAGTGAAACCTATGGCCCCAGGTCTATATTTCATCATATTAATCTTCCAACACTTAGTTATTTCCTTTGCCGTTTATTTTACTTTGCATCTTTATTTCTCTTTATCATAAAAATACCAAAAATATTATCTTATCATATCTATCAGATCTCACTCTCGTAAGTGTCCATGAAGGGCTTGACAACCCCTTTATCGCGTTGGTTGTGAGATTCTTATTTGTTTGTGTAGGTGTGTGGGACTTGAGCGTGATCTCCAACTGGATTGATACCTTGGTTCTCAAAAACTGAGGGAAATACTTACGCTACTTTGCTGCATCACCCTTTCTCTTCAAGGGAAAACCAACGCTGTGCTCAAGAGGTAGTAAGAAGGATTTGTGGCGCCGTTGCCGGGGAGATTCGCGCCAAGTCAAGTCAAGATTTGACTCCAACAACGAGTCATTTCTGGCGCCATTACCAAGTACCCATCACAAACTCTTATCCCTCACATTACATTATTTGCCATTTGCCTCTCGTTTTCCTCTCCCCCACTTCACCCTTGCCATTTTATTCTCCCTCTTTTCCTCTCTCCCTCTCTCTCTGTTCCCCTTCTCTTTCCCTATTCACCTCTTTTCTGCTTGCTTCGTCATTATGGTTAGTCCTTTATCTACTCATTTGTCTCCCGCGAATGAAGTTCTTAATTTTAAACAAAGGGAGGGAGAAAATCTAAAAGATGCTTGGTACAGAATTTGCAATGCGCAAAATAGATCTACTAGGAAGCAATCTACTTCCATTCTTCTTCGCAATTTTTATGTAGGCATCACCCCTTGGAACAGATATATTCTTGATAGCATTACCGAAGGAAATTTCTTGGGTAGCCATACTTTTGATTCTTATAATGCTATGATAGATTTGTTTGGCCCACCACCTCTTTTGGTTAATGGAACTTTGCTAACTTTGGAACATGTGATGCAAAGGCTTGGAATTATTGAGAATAAAGTTGCTACTGTAGAGTTGATTGAGCATTTGGATAAAAACATCCACAACCAAATTACCCAATATGGATCTAAGGTGGGAGTTACTCTGAATTTTTTTAAGGAAGAAGAACCCATAGTTAATGAAAGAATAGATCAAGATTCTACTAGAATCGATAAACTTGAGGGAATTATCACCAACTTGGGATCTGCTTTTTCTTCCGTTAAAAATACTCCAAATCTTCCTACTAAAATGGCCAAGCTTGTTTATGTTCCTAAAAATAGGGTGAATCCTCTAGTAAGGAAACTGCGGATTGAAAATCAATAAGTGTTCATCCTAATCTTTTTGCTATCATTAAGGAACCGTTTGCTACAAATGATTTTCTTGATTTTGTGCCTAGGAGTTTGATAATTAATAAAAAGGAAGAAACTCCTAAGAATTATAGTTGTCTCATTGAAGAATTACCTACCAAAGATGGCAATACCTAATTCTATCTTCGCTTTTATGCCTAGCTAGGGGCGTTAAACGATAGCGCTTGTTGGGAGGCAACCCAATTTTATTTTTATTCCTTGATTTTTGCTCCTGTTTAGTAATAAATAATTTTTCTAGCCTCTATTTTTTTGTGTTTTTTGTGTTTAATTAGTGTTTGTGCCAAGTAGAACCGTTGGGAAGACTTGGGGAAAGTCTTTTTGATCTTGCTGTAGAAAACAGAAACTTTAGCGCTCACGAGAACTGCTGCCATTTTTATTTGGAAAGTGATATTTAGTTAATTATTTTTGCATATGATTAATAGATAAATTACTCACGTCCGGAAATTTATTTTACAATTTTTGGGGTTCCAGAACTTGTGTTAGCTACAGATTACTACAGACTGTTCTGTTTTTGACAGATTCTGTTTTTCGTGTGTTGTTTGCTTATTTTGATGAATCTATGGCCAGTAAAAGAGTTTATAAACCATAGAGAAGTTGGAATACAGTAGTTTTAACACCAATATAAATAAATAATGAGTTCATTACAGTACGTTGAAGTGGTGTTTTGTTTATTTTCGCTAATGGAGCTCATGAGATTTTCTATTTTGAGTTTTGTGTTGTGAAATTTTCAAGTTTTGGGTAAAGATTTGATGGATTACGGAACAAAGAGTGGCAAGAGCCTAAGCTTGGGGATGCCCATGGCACCCCAAGGTAAAACTTAAGGACACCAAAAAGCCTAAGCTTGGGGATGCCCTGGAAGGCATCCCCTCTTTCATCTTCGTCTATCGGTAACTTTACTTGGAGCTATATTTTTATTCACCACATGATATGTGTTTTGCTTGGAGCGTCTTGCATGATTTGAGTCTATGATTTTTAGTTTACCACAATCATCCTTGCTGTACACACCTTTTGAGAGAGACTCACATGATTTTAAATTTATTAGAATACTGTATGTGCTTCACTTATATCTTTTGAGCTATATAGTTTTTGCTCTAGTGCTTCACTTATATCTTTTAAGAGAACGGTGGTGGATTTTTTTTATAGAAACTATTGTTCTCTCATGCTTCACTTATATTATTTTGAGAGTCCTTTAGAACAACATGGCAATAATAAAAACTTTCATACAAGTGCATTGAATACTATGAGAAGTTTGATACTTGATAATTGTTTTGAGATATGGAGATGGTGATATTAGAGTCATGCTAGTTGAGTAGTTGTGAATTTGAGAAATACTTGTGTTGAAGTTTGTGATTCCCGAAGCATGCACGTATGGTGAACCGTTATGTGATGAAGTCGGAGCATGATTTATTTATTGATTGTCTTCCTTATGAGTGGCGGTCGGGGACGAGCGATGGTCTTTTCCTACCAATCTATCACCCTAGGAGCATGCGTGTAATACTTTGTTTCGATAACTAATAGATTTTTGCAATAAGTATGTGAGTTCTTTATGATTAATGTTGAGTCCATGGATTATACGCACTATCACCCTTCCACCATTGCTAGCCTCTCTAGTATCGCGCAACATTCGCCGGTACCATAAACCCACCATATACCTTCCTCAAAACAGCCACCATACCTACCTATTATGGCATTTCCTTAGCCATTCCAAGATATATTGCCATGCAACTTTCCACTGTTCCATTATTATGACACACTTCATCATTGTCATATTGCGTGCATGATCATGTAGTTGACATCGTATTTGTCGCAAAGCCATCATTCATAATTCTTCATACATGTCACTCATGCATCATTGCACATCCCGGTACACCGCCGGAGGCATTCACATAGAGTCATATTTTGTTGTAAGTATTGAGTTGTAATTCTTGAGTTGTAAGTAAATAAAGTGTGATGATCATCATTATTAGAGCATTGTCCCAAGTGAGGAAAGGATGATGGAGACTATGATTCCCCCACAAGTCGGGATGAGACTCCGGACGAAAAAAAAGAAGAGAAAAGAGGCCAAAAGAAAAAGAAAGAAAGAAGGCCCAAATAAAAAAATTAGAGAAAAGGAGAGAAGGGACAATGCTACTATCCTCTTTCCACACTTGTGCTTCAAAGTAGCACCATGTTCTTCATATAGAGAGTCTCCTATGATATCACTTTCATATACTAGTGGGAATTTTTCATTATAGAACTTGGCTTGTATATTCCAATGATGGGCTTCCTCAAAATGCCCTAGGTCTTCGTGAGCAAGCAAGTTTGATGCACACCCACTTAGTTTCTTTTGTTGAGATTTCATATACTTATAGCTCTGGTGCATCCGTTGCATGGCAATCCCTACTCACTCACATTGATATCTATTGATGGGCATCTCCATAGCCCGTTGATACGCCTAGTTGATGTGAGACTATCTTCTCCTTTTTGTCTTCTCCACAACCACCATTCTATTCCACCACAGTGCTATATTCATGGCTCTCGCTCATATATTGCGTGAAGGTTGAAAAAGTCTGAGAACATCAAAAGTATGAAACAATTGCTTGGCTTGTCATCGGGGTTCTGCATGATTTAAATATTTTGTGTGGTGAAGATAGAGCATAGCCAGACTATATGATTTTGTAGGGATAACTTTCTTTGGCCATGTTATTTTGAGAAAACATAATTGCTTAGTTAGTATGCTTGAAGTATAATTATTTTTATGTCAGTATTAAACTTTTATCTTGGATCTTTCGGATCTGAACATTCATGTCACAATAAAGAGAAATTACATTGAGAAATATGTTAGAAAGCATTCCACATCAAAAATTCTTCTTTTATCATTTACCTACTCGAGGACGAGCAGGAATTAAGCTTGGGGATGCTTGATACGTCTCCAACGTATCTATAATGTTTGATTGCTCCATGCTATTATATTATCTATTTTGGATGTTAATGGGATTTATTTTACACTTTTATATCATTTTTGGGACTAACCTACTAATAGGAGGCCCAGCCCAAATTGTTATTTTTTGCCTATTTTATGGTTTTGAAGAAAAGGAATATCAAACAGAGTCCAAATGGAATGAAACCTTCGGGAATGTGATTTTCTCAACAAACGTGATCTAGGAGACTTGGAGTGGCCGTCAAGAAACAAGGGAGGAAGGCACGAGGCAGGGGGCGCGCCTACCCCCCTGGGCGCGCCCTCCACCCTCGTGGGCCTTCCGTTGCTCCACCGACCTACCTCTTCCTCCTATATATATCCACGTACCCCCCCAAACATCCAGGAGCACCACGAAAACCTAATTCCACCGCCGCAACCTTTTGTACCCGAGAGATCCCATCTTGGGGCCTTTTCCGGAGCTCCGCCGGAGGGGGCATTGATCACGGAGGGCCTCTACATCAACTCCATGGCCTCTCCGGTGATGTGTGAGTAGTTTACTTCAGTCCTACGGGTCCATAGCTAGTAGCTATATGGCTTCTTCTCTCTCTTTGGATCTCAATACAAAGTTCTCCTCGATCTTCTTGGAGATCTATTTGATGTAATCTTCTTTTGCGTTGTGTTTGTCGAGATCCGATGAATTGTGGGTTTATGATCCAGATTATCTATGAACATTATTTGATTCTCCTTTAAATTCTTTTATGTATGATTGGTTTATCTTTGCAAGTCTCTTCGAATTATCAGTTTGGTTTGGCCTACTAGATTGATCTTTCTTGCAATTGGAGAAGTGCTTAGCTTTGGGTTCAATCTTGCGGTGCTCGATCCTAGTGACAGAAAGGGAACCGACACGTATTGTATTGTTGCCATCGAGGATAAAAAGATGGGGTTTATATCATATTGCATGAGTTTATGCCTATACATCATGTCATCTTCCTTAAAGCATTACTCTGTTCTTATGAACTTAATACTCTAGATGCATGCTGGATAGCGGTCGATGTGTGGAGTAATAGTAGTAGATGCAGGCAGGAGTCGGTCTACTTGTCTCGAACGTGATGCCTACTTGATCATACCTAGATATTCTCATAACTATGCTCAATTCTATCAATTGCTCGACAGTAATTCGTTTACCCACTGTAATACTTATGCTCTTGAGAGAAGCCACTAATGAAACCTATGGCCCCCGGGTCTATCTTTCATCATATTAATCTTCCAACACTTAGTAATTTCCTTTACCGTTTATTTTACTTTGCATCTTTATTTCCCTTTATCATAAAATACCAAAAATATTATCTTATCATATCTATCAGATCTCACTCTCGTAAGTGACCGTGAAGGGCTTGACAACCCCTTTATCGTGTTGGTTGTGAGGTTCTTATTTGTTTGTGTAGGTGCGTGGGACTTGAGCGTGATCTCCTACTGGATTGATACATTGGTTCTCAAAAACTGAGGGAAATACTTATGCTACTTTGCTGCATCACGCTTTCTGAGGGAGTCCTGGATTAGGGGGTGTTCGGATGGCCGGACTATACCTTCAGTCGGACTCATGGACTATGAAGATACAAGATTGAAGACTTCGTCCCATGTCCGGAAGGGACTTTCTTTGGCGTGGAAGGCAAGCTTGGCGATACAGATATGCAGATCTCCTACCATTGTAACCAACTTTGTGTAACCCTAACCCTCTTCGGTGTCTATATAAACCGGAGGGTTTTAGTCCGTAGGACAACATACACAACAACAATCATACCATAGGCTAGCTTCTAGGGTTTAGCCTCTCCGATCTCGTGGTGGATCTACTCTTGTACTACCCATATCATCAATATTAATCAAGCAGGACGTAGGGTTTTACCTCCATCGAGAGGGCCCGAACCTGGGTAAAACTTCGTGTCCCTTACCTCCTGTTACCATCCGGCCTAGACGCACAGTTCGGGAACCCCTACCCGAGATCCGCCGGTTTTGACACCGACATTGGTGCTTTCATTGAGAGTTCCTCTGTGTCGTCGCCATCAGGAAGGATGCCTCGCCCCGTCTTTAAAGACGGCACCGTTGCTAAGGGAGCTTTGGCTGTTGGCCAAACCCTCCGGCTAGGTGGTTTTCTTATGACCGCCTGTTCGGCTTCTGCGCCGACGATGACCTCTCGAGCCATCGAAAACAATCTTCATGTCAGCTCGGAACTCGCGAGCAGTTAGATCCAATGGAGCTCTCCTCCATAAACGAGCTCTTGGATCACTTCGCCGCCCTGGGAGTCGCTACGGATTACGACCAGATTGGGCCTAAACCCGATCTGAGAGAGATTAACTCTCCCCAAGTCACCCATCACATTGCCGTGGTAGAGGGACAGTGCGGCGACCCTTCATCTATCTTAAGGACTTGCTACGTCCGGATTCCCGATCCCTCCAAGCCGGATACCCGCGGAGGAGAGGATATCACTCAAGACCTGAATTTAGAGTCAGGCGACGGGCTGGATTCATTGGACAACATCCAGGAATCCAAATTTTCGAGTTCGGAAATTCCTCGGCCTCTGAGCCTTAGATGGGGTGAGGCTTCGGATTTAATTCCACCCACCCACCCCAACATAAGCGATCTATCCAAAATCAGGCAAGAACCCGATGAAACAATACATCATTACTGGGCCAGATTCCTCCTGGTTAAGAACAGGCTAAGGGACTGCCGCGAGGAAGACGCAATCTCAATCTTCTGCAATAATTGCACGGACAAGGGAATACTCAACGCCATAAGTCGCCGTGATATTACACGCTTCGTTGACTTGGCGTCCATTGTACGAAAGTACTGTGCGATGGAAAGCGCCTGGAAAACCGAAATAAAATTTTGGGACAATCCGGCCCTGAATATAAACCCAGTCTGAAATAAAAGGGTGCATCATCACCAGTCACCCGGGTCAAGCACTAAAAAGCAAAAACCCTCTACAGGGCATGGAACCGTACTGGAAGGATGGCTTAATGGACCCTGTAAAATTCACAGTACAGAGGACGCCACACCAACTCACAACCTCAGAGCATGTTGGATACTCCGGCAGGTGGCCAAAATTGGCGAAAATCTCCTAATTCCAAAGGCCACAGAAAGCCACCCCAGAGACACCAATACGGTATTAACAATCTTCGAGACTTTTGCATCAAATAATATGCGAAAAAGGACACTCCGCAGCCTTGCCGAAGTCTACCAAGTAGCAACAATAAACCCATGGAGTGACACGGCTATTACCTTGAACGCCAGTGATGAACCTAAATTCCGAACAGCCCGAGCACCAGCCACATTGGTCCTCAGTCCAATAGTGGACGGCTTTCGTCTTACCAAGGTACTCATGGACGGCGGCAGCGGATTGAACCTCATTTATGAGGAGACCCTTCAAAAAATGGAAATAGACTGGAACTGCATTGAGCGAAGCAACACAACCTTTAGAGGAATAATCCCCAGTCGGGAAGCGCGTTGTACAGGAAAAATCACACTAGATGTGGTGTTCGGCACGCTGGATAATTACAGGTCCGAAGAGGTCACGTTCCAGGTGGCTCCGTTCAGCAGCGGTTATCACACTCTGCTAGGGCGAGAAGCGTTTACAATCTTCCAAGCAATACCCCATTACGGGTACATGAAGATCAAGATGCCCGGGCCTAACGGGATCATCACTCTCGCTGGTGATCCGGACATAGCACTCCGCACCGAAAACAAGACAGCCGCACTGGCCCTCGAGGCACTATCCAAAGCCCTAGCGGCTGAGGAGCTGACTGCGCTGCGCTCTACGGTGAATAGGGACGGCGTGATACTCGATAAAAGATCCAAGTCCACCTCCTTTAAACCGGCGGACGAAATAGTCAAATTCCAAGTCCATCCAATGGACCCCAATAAAACAGCTTCCGTCGGGACACAGTTAAACCCTGATGTCGACGCCGCACTGCGAGAGTTCCTACGAGAGAACTGGGAAATTTTCACCTGGCACCCTTCAGACATGCCAGGAATCCCACGCAGGCTGGCCGAGCACAGCTTAAATATCCAAACAGGATTCAAACCTGTCAAACAGGCTCTTCGGCGTTTTTCCGAACCTAAGAGACAGGCCATGGGAGAGGAGCTAGCAAAGCTATTGGAGGCCGGATTCATCAGAGATATAAAACATCCGGACTGGCTAGCAAACCTGGTGATGCTACCAAAGAAGGACAAATCCTGGCGCCTGTGTGTTGATTTTAAAGACCTTAACAAGGCTTGCCCAAAGGATCCCTTCCCCCTCCCCCGCATCGATCAAATTATCGATGCTACCGCAGGACACGATTCGTTGTGTTTCCTCAACGCATATTCCGGCTACCATCAAATCAAGATGGCAGAACCACACCAAGCCGCAACGACATTTATCACACCATACGACCCATTCTGCTTCAACATGATGCCCTTCGGGCTCAAAAATGCCGGCGCAACATATCAGCGCATGATTCAGACATGTCTGGCAAGCCAGATCGGCAAAACAGTGGAGGCATATGTAGATGATGTGGTCGTCAAAACAAGACATGTTGAATCTCTAGTATACGACTTGAGGCTCACATTTGATAACCTCCGAACATACGACATCAAGCTCAACTCGGAAAAATGCGTTTTCGGCGTTCCAGCCGGAAAGCTCTTGGGCTTCATTGTGTCTGGTAGAGGAACTGAAGCAAATCCAGCCAAGATCCGAGCTCTGTTGCAACTGGATATCCCAAAGGACCTCAAACAAATACAAAAGTTAACCGGATGCATGGCGGATCTAAGCCGCTTTATCTTCCGCTTGGGAGAAAAGGCCCTACCCCTTTACCGCCTCCTTCGGCGCACCGAACACTTCAAATGGACGGATGCAGCCACGGCCGGACTCGACGAAATAAAAGCCATACTGGCAACAAACCCAGTCCTGGCCGCACCAAACATTGGTGAACCAACGCTATTAAACATTGCAGCAACACATCAGGTTGTAAGCGCAGTGCTCGTCATTGAACGAGAAGCGGATGGACACAAATTCCCCCTTCAAAAGCCAGTATATTATGTGTCCACTGTCCTCACTCCCTGCAAATCACGGTACCCGCATTATCAAAAGATTGCGTACGCGGTATTCATGGCATCCCAGAAGCTACGACACTACTTTCAAGAGTGTTCAATAATAGTAGCCTTGGAAGTACCACTTAACGATATTATAAACAACCGTGACGCAACGGGCCGGATTGCAAAATGGGCCATTGAGCTCCTCCCTTTCGACATAACTTATAAGCCACGGCGAGCCATCAAGTCGCAAGTCTTGGCCGACTTCGTTGCAGAATGGACGGAGGACGAACTCCCTAAAGAGTATGGCACATATTCAAATTGGATCATGCATTTCGACGGCTCCAAGATGTTGGCCGGACTGGGGGCTGGCGTCATTTTGACGTCCCCCACAGGAGACACAGTTCAATACGTACTACAGATTATCTACACGGACTCCAAGAATGCAGCCGAATATGAGGCCCTTTTACATGGTCTCCGGATGGCAGTATCCATGGGCATCCAATGCCTAGAGGTGCGCGGGGACTCGAACCTCGCAATATCCCAAATAAATGGAGACTTCAATGCCAAGGATCCAAAAATGGCAGCCTACCGCAACGTCATCCTAAAAATGTCAGCTCGGTTCGAGGGGCTTGAATTTCACCATATAGCCTGGGAAAATAATCAGGCGGCAGATGTCCTGGCACGCATCGGCGCAAAACGCGATGTATTCCCCCCAACATCTTCTTGGAAAGGCTGTTCAAGCCATCCGTAGTATGGGAAGGGGAGCCGAACAATAACAGCCCGGACCCAATGTAACATCCCAAAATTTCAATTTGGAATGTTATACATTAGATCATCATGCATTTCATATTTTATTTTGCATTTTGGTTGATCCTATAAATTCTACGCAACTCAATAACCCACGGAGAGAGTTGGGGATTTCGTTATTTTCATTTTTGAGTTCTCTCAAATTTTGAGAATAGGATCATTTGATTTTATTTATTTTATCATCAATTATTTCTTTTACAAAAATATGAGAGAGGGAATAAAATGACTTTCCCAAAATAAAGAAATATTGAGGATTTAATAATAAAATCAAATAAGATTTTATTTCAGAGTTTTTCGGTGTTTTATTTGAATTTAGGAAAAATGTGCGTTTTTCAAAATTGCATTTAGGGCCCAAATAAATGTTCACCTTGTGCGGCTTGATTTTAAAAGCCCGTGAAAATTTATTTCGGAATTTTTGGAGTCCGTTTAGTATTCCTTTTTACTTTTCTTCCGAGCGGAATAATTAAAAAAACGAACCGACTTCAGGCCGTACCCGAGCAGGACACCGCCCGGGGGTAGCCTTTAAATAGCGCCGCCCCGAGCCGCCCCAGCCCATCAGCCCTGCCTCGATCCGCGCACGCCGCCGGAGCCGCCGCCGCTGCCGCCGACGATCCCGCCGCCCGAGGTTCGTCGCGCCTCGATTTCCGTGCCGAAAAAAGAGAAAAAAATCGGCGTTCGTCGTTTTTCTTTTTCTCGGATTAAATCCGTGATTTTTTTGATCGCGATTCCTGATCCAATTTTCGTTTTAGTTTAACTTTTCGCTTGTTTATCGGAATCAGGCGATTCAAGCGCCTAGGGATTCGTCTCGAAACCCTTTATCTGTTTAACCAACTTAAACAAGATTTTGCTTTTGTAAAATTTGCCCTAGATCCAGATTACTAGAACGAAGTTGTTTTCTTTCGCCATTTGACTTTCGTTGCTTCGTTCGATTTGATTCTTTTTGCCAACCGGAGTTCTTAAGTTGAACCTTCCGGTTAGATCTCTTATTTGAGTTTTACATGTGCATTAGATGAGTACTTATTGTATGCTTGTTTGTTTGTCTGCGATAGAATACCCGGAGTGCGCCGCCTGTTACTTCGAATCGTTAGGTTTCGCGGATCATCAGCAAGGCAAGTAACACTTTGATCATACCTTTCCTACTACCCAGTTTTATTGCATTAGATCAATCCTCACACATTGCATGATTAGGATCTAATTAAATTTGGGATGGGAAGTAGATGAGGTTGTACCTATTACCTGTTTATTATCAAACCTTTGGGAGTTACTTCTACGTTTGCTTATTATGCCATGCTATGCTAGTAGACGTGGATTGGGTGAGTGAAATCCATGACAGATGTGAGATTGTTAATTAATGGTTTATCTAAGGTGGCAACTTAAACACACATCTGGGTGGATTGAGGCACCTGGGTATTCCAGGACTTGCCTGTTTTCTTTTGGACCGCCACCCAGGCTCAAAGGGATCATGAGACTATTCATACTAGAAACTTTCGTGTGCAGCCACAAGCTATTATGGGCTCTAGCATAGTTGACTAAGTTGTGCGAACTCTTACAGTGGTAGACTAGCAGATGTAGGGGATGTAGGTGGTACGGTCTACCCGATCGTAAGGTGCTAGCGCTTCTGAAAGACTATGTCTCGGTCATCCGTCTTCTCAAACACCATGTAGTGCGAGAAACCAAACGGAGGCGATCGAGTCTTGTGGGGAAAAGTGCGCAAACCTCTGCAGAGTGTAATAAACTAATCATGGTTAGCCGTGTCCCCGGTTATGGACATCTTGAGTATCTAGTACTTGGATTTTCATGTGAATCTCAACATGTTACTCTAAATTAATTTTGTGGGTTCGTTTAATGATGATGCTTAATTGGGATTGAGAATGCTGTCAACCATTCTCAATGTTTAACAACCACCATGATAGTAATTAAATTTTATTCCTTTGAAGTAGGGAAAAATTGGCTTTATGCAAAACTGTAACCATAGAGCTCTCCACCAGCCAAATATGCATATAGTATAGCTGTTTCAATCCATTACTCTCTATGTGTTACCTTGCCAGCATATTCCATGTGCTGACCCGTTTTTGGGCTGCAATGTTAATGTTGCAGACTTTTCAGAGGACGATTAAGGAGTTTTAGGTCGTGGTTCTATACTCAGTGATGCCTTTGGAGTTGATGGACTCACTTATCTTCCAAGCCTTCCGTTGTTATCGTTATTAGATGGCCTTAAGCCATACTTATTGTAATAAGTTCTCTTTTGAGACACTCGATGTAATAAGTGTGTGATTGCTACTCTGTTATAAATCCTCCGAGTACTGTGTGGTGTCAGCATTACTGATCCAGGGATGACACCGGAGCACAGAGATCAGACTGTTTGAGGTCTGGTCGCTACAAGAGATGGTATCAGAGCACACGCTGACTGTAGGACACGACCACTAAGCACAAGACCTAGATCACTATTCACTCTCTTCTCTTCTAACCTCTCATCTTTTCTACTTTTTAGGATGGCGGATACAAGGAACAAGTTCAGGCAACCGGATGAAGATACACCCTTTGGACATCACTTGAAGGAAGTCACTAGATACCTGAACATAGGAGTACCAAGCTTCACCGGAACCTACAACGCCACTTTACCTGAAGAAGAGCGCTGGATGATTCAAGTTCAAGTTCCAGGAAGGACGTTCATGCCAGTCACTGAGCCCATAGAATTTTCTTTTGATGCACCAACTTGGAATCTAGGAAAGAGCATGGCAGCTCACATCGCCATGGGACGCATTGGATAAGTCTACTGCAAGGATCTCAAGGATACTATCTACCAGATTTGTGGGCGCCGAGATGAACACTGGGAGATGATCAGCACCAGGAAGGATAGATCAATCGTAGCTTTTATCCAGGAGTTAAATCAGCACATTCGACGACAGGAGAACCAGATGTGCGCTGACATGATAGATCTGAAGAAGGCTAAGACTAGAATCAAGGAACTGGAGGAAGAACTCAAGGCTACACGCGAAGATTATGAAGAGGAAATTGAAGTATTGGTGGAGAAGAATGACGACCTGATCAAGAAGATTGGAATATTTATGGGAGGCCCTACGCCAGTAGAGGAAGACGAAGAACCCAAGGAGATTAGCCCGGAAGACTACATCATCATCGACGGCACTGACTCGGAAGCAGATAGTAGCGATGATGACTATGTTGATGAAGCTGGAGCAGATATCATGGAGTCAACGGCCGTAGAATATTTCTAGTAGACCACCTCATCAGTAGTAGTAGTCCACCATGTAAATATAGTAGTCCGAGCACTTTTGCGATAGATAGATCGATTGTATGCCCTTGCTTGATTGATTGAAGTGAATTGTTTGTTTTGCCTCATGTGCATATGGGTAGTGTTTTCTCTTTAGACCCCCTCTATTCTTATATCTCATCTTTTCTAAACCCTCAGATGCCTCTGAGACGTGACCCCGAATTTACCTTTCCACCAGAGCTCACCCAGTTGATCCAGCAACAGAACACATTGATGCAGTTGCTAGTCCAGAATCAGGGGAACAACAACAACAACCCACCACCACCACCACCACATGTTGACCACTTAGCCCGTTTTCTTAGGCTAAATCCGCCGGTGTTTTCCAGTAGCACCTAGCCGATAGTAGCAGATGATTAGCTCCGCAAGACAGCTAGGGAGTTGACCATAACAGGATGCACAGATGCGGAGAAGGTGAAGTTTGCCGCACATCAGGTAGAAGGACCCGCAGCATCATGGTGGGAGAATTTCACAGCCACTTTCCCTATAGACACTGTCACATGGGACCAGTTTCAGCAGGCTTTTCATACTGCCCATGTTTCAGCAGGAGCTATGGCCATGAAGAAGCGTGAGTTTCGCAACTTGCGCCAAGGAGGAAGGATAGTTGGCCAGTATGTGGAGGAATTTAGTAAGCTAGCACGCTATGCCCCAGATGACGTCGCTACAGATGCAGCTAAGCAGGAGAAATTTCTAGAAGGACTGAATGATGAGTTGAGCATGCAGTTGATGGTAGCCACCTTCAACAACTACCAGGAGTTGGTAGATCATGCTCTTATGATTGAAGGGAAGTAGCAGGAAATTGAGAATCGCAAGAGGAAGTATGGACAAGGAAAGTACAATTCAGGAGCTCAGCAGACGCCACATTTTACCCCTAGACCGGGAGGACATTTTCAGCATACCCATGGAGTAGGTAGCTCACATAATCACAGTGGCACCAAGAATGGAAATGGCAATGGAGGAAGCAACGGCCAGAACCGCACCAACCCATCAACCCCAGCCAAGAAGGACCTAAGCCAAGTCACTTGCTTTAAGTGTTCTAAGACAGGACATTATGCCAATGAATGTCCTGAATTATAAAATGGAAATAGCAATGGAAGTTCTGGGAAGAAGCCGAACCCTTTCAACAGGGGACAGGTGAACCACGTTAGCATGGAGGAGGTTGAAGCTCAGTCCGATGCAGTAATAGGTAAGTTTTTGGTTAAGTCATTTACTGCACTCGTTCTTTTTGATAGTGGTGCATCGCATTCATACATCTCAAGGGGATTTGTGGATAAGTATAACCTACCAACCCAAGCCCTTAGGTCACCCATGTTAGTAACCTCGCCCGGAGCAGAGTATGTGGCTAGTCTATGGTGTGATCGGTTACCATTAAGGATTGGTAACTATGTTTTTCCCTTAGGCCTAATAGTATTGGAATCTCAAGGATTGGATGTGATATTAGGCATGGATTGGTTATCAAAGTATGAAGGGAATATTGAGTGTGCTAGTAAGTCAATTTTGCTTACCACCCCAGAAGGGAGAAGGATCAAGTATGTATCCCGGCATGTGCCAAAGAGGACTCAAGTAAATTGCCTAACAGGAGTTGTACAGGAGGAAGTACCAGTGGTAAGGGATTTCCCTAATGTATTTCCAGAGGAGTTGCCAGGCATGCCATCGGATAGAGATATTGAGTTTTTGATTGAGCTATTGCCAGGCACAGGTCCAATATCAAAGAGACCATATAGGATGCCAGCAAAGGATTTGGTGGAAATTAAGAAGTAGATTAAGGAGTTATTGGATAAGGGATATATTCGCCCAAGTTCTTCGCCTTGGAGATCGCCAGTACTTCTAGTGGAGAAGAAGGATGGATCATTAAGGATGGTTGTTGATTATCGAGGATTGAATGAAGTAACGATCAAGAACAAGTACCCACTACCGATGATCAATGATCTGTTTGATCGATTGCAAGGAGCTAAGGTATTTTCCAAGATCGATCTACGATCAGGATACCACCAGTTGAAGATTCAAGAACAGGATATTCCGAAGACAGCTTTTACCACCAGGTATGGGCTGTACGAGTATACTGTTATCTCATTTGGTCTGACTAACGCACCTGCCTATTTTATGAACATGATGAACAAAGTGTTTATGGAGTTTTTGGATAAGTTCGTCATAGTGTTTATTGATGATATCCTGGTTTATTTGAAGAATGAAGAGGAACATAAGGAGCATTTGCGTTTGGTACTTGGAAAGCTCAGAGAACATCAATTATATGCCAAGTTCAGCAAATGTGAGTTTTGGTTGAAGGAAGTAGGATTCCTCGGACATGTTATATCTGGAGAAGGTATAGCAATAGATCCTGCTAAAGTTGAAACCGTGACCAAGTGGGAAGCCCCAACAACAGTTGGAGAGATCCGGAGTTTTCTTGGACTCGCATGATACTACCGGAGATTTATTGAGAATTTCTCAAAGATTGCGAAGCCTATGACTGAGTTGTTGAAGAAAGATACCAAGTTCATATGGACAGAGGAATGTGAGGCTAGTTTCCAGGAGTTGAAGAAACGTTTGGTTACCTCACCAGTGTAGATTTTGCCAGACCAGACCAAGGATTATGAGGTGTATTGCGACGCTTCACGTCGAGGATTTGGAGCAGTGCTTATGTAGGAAGGGAGAGTTGTTTCATATGCCTCAAGACAACTGAAGCCTCATGAGTTAAATTATGCCACGCATGATTTGGAGTTAGCAGCCGTAGTGCATGCTTTGAAAACATGGAGACATTTTCTCATTGGAAACCATTGTGAGGTGTACACGGATCATAAGAGTTTGAAGTACATTTTCACACAAAAGGAGTTAAACCTTAGACAAAGGAGATGGTTGGAGGTTATCAAGGATTATGATATGAAATTGCATTATCACCCCGGAAAGGCTAATGTAGTAGCTGACGCATTAAGCCGCAAGAGCCATGCCAATACGTTAATGATGGGAGGAATACCAAGGGAGTTAGTCGAAAATCTTCATGAACTATGTTTGGAAATAGTTCCGAGAGGTTATGTAGCAGCAATGGAGATTCAGTCAACCTTGATGGATAAAATCAGGGAAGCTCAGAAAGCTAACAAAGAGATTGCCGCTATAAAGGAGAAACTGAGCAAAGGAAAAGCTAAAGGATTCCGTGAGGATGAGCATGACACCCTATGGTTTGAAGATCGCGTTTATGTGCCCAATGACCCGGAGATCAGGAAGTTGATTTTGCAAGAGGCACACGACTCACCGTATTCAATTCACCCAGGAAATACCAAGGTGTATTTGGATTTGAAGGATATTTTCTGGTGGACCGGAATGAAGAAGGATATAGCGGAGTATGTAGCAGTTTGTGATGTATGTCAGTGAGTAAAGGCAGAGCATCAGAAGCCAGCAGGATTGTTACAACCATTGCCGATACCCGAATGGAAGTGGGATAAGCTAGGCATGGATTTTATCACAGGATTGCCCAGGACTCGTTCAGGCTATGACTCGATTTGGGTTGTAGTTGATCGATTGACGAAAGTAGCTCATTTCATCCCAGTAAAGACCACTTACGCCAGTGCTAAGTTGGCAAAGATATACATGACCAGGATCGTATGTTTGCATGGAGTTCCAAGGAGTATCGTATCAAATAGAGGAACCCGGTTTACCTCAAATTTCTGGAAGCAGTTGCACGAAACTTTGGGTACCAGACTAGATTTCAGTACAACTTTTCATCCACAGACAGACGGACAGACCGAGAGAGTTAATCAGATTTTGGAGGATGTGCTGAGAGCTTGTGCGCTAGATTATGGATCTAGTTGGGACGATAATTTGCCATATGCAGAGTTCTCTTACAACAACAGTTACCAAACCAGTTTAAAGATGGCCCCTTTCGAAGCTTGTACGGAAGGAGGTGCAGGACACCGTTGTCATGGGACGAAGTTGGAGACCGCCAGTTGTTTGGTCCTGACTTGATTAAAGAGTCTGAACAGAAGGTGAAATTGATTCGTGATAGGCTCAAGGTAGCCCAGTCCAGACAGAAAAGTTATGCAGATTCTAAACGCAAGGAGACAGTTTACGAAGTCGGAGACAGAGCTTATCTTCGAGTATCTCCACTTTAGGGAACAAAGCGTTTTGGAGTTAAAGGGAAGTTAGCACCACGATTTGTAGGACCATATCGAGTTTTGGAGCATATGGGAGAAGTGGCCTACAAGTTGGAATTGCCCGAAGGATTGTCAGGAGTTCATGATGTATTCCACGTTTCCTAGTTGAAGAGATGTCACGCGGAGATGGCTGACATACCGTTGAGAGACACGGTGCCATTGGAAACTATTCAGTTGGATAACATTTGACCTACGAGGAGAAACCAATTAAGATTCTCGAGTTTGCCAGCCGAGTTACTCGCAGCAAAGTTATAAAGTTTTGCAAAGTTCAGTGGAGCCACCACACGGAGGATGAAGCCACCTGGGAACGAGAGGAAGATTTGCTCAAAGACCACCCTCACCTATTTTCTAGCCAACCCGAATCTCGAGGGCGAGATTCATCTTAAGGGGGGTAGGTTTGTAACATCCCAAATTTTCAATTTGGAATGTTATACATTAGATCATCATGCATATCATATTTTATTTTGCATTTTGGTTGATCCTAGAAATTCTACGCAACTCAATGACCCACGGAGAGAGTTGGGGATTTCGTTATTTTCATTTTTGAGTTCTCTCAAATTTTGAGAATAGGATCATTTGATTTTATTTATTTTATCATCAATTATTTCTTTTACAAAAATATGAGAGAGGGAATAAAATGACTTTACCAAAATAAAGAAATATTGAGGATTTAATAATAAAATCAAATAAGATTTTATTTCGGAGTTTTTCGGTGTTTTATTTGAATTTAGAAAAAATGTGCATTTTTTAAAATTGCATTTAGGGCCCAAATAAATATTCACCTTGTGCGGCTTGATTTTAGAAGCCCGTGAAAATTTATTTTGGAATTTTTGGAGTCCGTTTAGTATTTCTTTTTATTTTTCTTCCGAGCGGAATAATTAAAAAAACGAACCGACTTCGGGCCGTACCCGAGCGGGACACCGCCCGGGGGCAGCCTTTAAATAGCGCCGCCCCGAGCCGCCCCAGCCCATCAGCCCCGCCTCGATCGCGCGCGCTGTCGGAGCCGCTGCAGCCGCCGACGATCCCGCCGCCCGAGGTTCATCGCGCCTCGATTTCCGTGCCAAAAAAAGAGAAAAAAATCGGCGTTCGTCGTTTTTCTTTTTCTTGGATTAAATCCGTGATTTTTCTGATCGAGATTCCTGATCCGATTTTCGTTTTAGTTTAACTTTTCTCTCGTTTATCGGAATCAGGCGATTCAAGTGCCTAGGGATTCGTCTCGAAACCCTTTATTCGTTTTAACCAACTTAAACAAGATTTTGCTACTGTAAAATTTGCCCTAAATCCAGATTACTAGAACGAAGTTGTTTTCTTTCAACGTTTGACTTTCGTTGCTTCGTTCGATTTGATTCTTTTTGCCAACTGGAGTTCTTAAGTTGAACCTTCTGGTTAGATCTCTTATTTGAGTTTTACCTGTGCATTAGATGAGTACTTATTGTATGCTTGTTTGTTTGTCTGTGATAGAATACCCGGAGTGCGCCGCATGTTACTTCGAATCGTTAGGTTTCGCGGATCATTAGCAAGGCAAGTAACACTTTGATCATACATTTTCTACTACCCAGTTTTATTGCATTAGATCAATCCTCACACATTGCATGATTATGATCTAATTAAATTGTGGGATGGGAAGTAGATGAGGTAGTACCTATTACCCGTTTATTATCAAACCTTTGGTAGTTACTTCTACGTTTGCTTATTATGCCATGCTATGCTAGTAGACGTGGATTGGGTGAGTGAAATCCATGACAGATGTGAGATTGTTAATTAATGGTTTATCTAAGGTGGCAACTTAAACACACATTCGGGTGGATTGAGGCACCTGGGTATTCCAGGACTTGCCTGTTTTCTTTTGGACCGCCACCCAGGCTCAAAGGGATCATGAGACTATTCATACTAGAAACTTTCGTGTGCAGCCACAAGCTATTATGGGCTCTAGCATAGTTGACTAAGTTGTGCGAACTCTTACAGTCGTAGACTAGCAGATGTAGGGGATGTAGGTGGTATGGTCTACCCAATCGTAAAGCTTCTGAAAGACTATGTCTCGGTCATCCGTCTTCTCAAACACCATGTAGTGCGAGAAACCAAACGGAGGCGATCGAGTCTTGTGGGGAAAAGTGCGCAAACCTCTGCAGTGTGTAATAAACTAATCATGGTTAGCTGTGTCCCCGGTTATGGACATCTTGAGTATCTAGAACTTGGATTTTCATGTGAATCTCAACATGTTACCCTAAATTAATTTTGTGGGCTTTTTTAATGATGATGCTTAATTGGGATTGAGAATGTTGTCAACCATTCTCAATGTTTAACAACCACCATGATAGTAATTAAATTTTATTCCTTTGAAGTAGGGAAAAATTGGCTTTACGCAAAACTGTAATCATAGAGCTTTCCACCAGCCAAATATGCATATAGTATAGATGTTTCAATCCATTACTCTCTATGTGTTACCTTGCCAGCATATTCCATGTGCTGACCCGTTTTCGGGCTGCAACGTTAATGTTGCAGACTTTTCAGACAACGATTAAGGAGTTTTAGGTCGTGGTTCTATACTCAGTGATGCCGTTGGAGTTGATGGACTCACTTATCTTCCAAGCCTTCCGTTGTTATCGTTATTAGATGGCCTTAAGCCATACTTATTGTAATAAGTTCTCTTTTGAGACACTCGATGTAATAAGTGTGTGATTGCTACTCTATTATAAATCCTCCGAGTACTGTGTGGTGTCAGCATTACTGATCCAGGGATGACACCGGAGCACAGAGATCAGACTGTTTGAGGTCTGGTCGCTACACCCAACCGCACTGCCCGACACCGAACAGTCTGACACAATCGGAGGCTCTGCCAATGAAATAACACCTTCAGCCCACATAATAATGGCCGTCATCGCCCCGTGGACAGAACCATCCCTCGCCTACCTTACTAGGCAGGAACTCCCCGAGGACCAAAATGAGGCACGCTGCATAGTGCGGCGATCCAAAGCCTACAGAGTCCACGAGGGAGAGCTCTATAAGAAAAGCACTACCCGAGTCCTTCAAAGGTGCATCTCCGAAGAGGAGGGGCGGAACCTCCTGGCTGAAATTCATGCCGGACTCAGCGGTCATCACACTGCAGCCCGGTCCCTTGTAAGCAAGGCCTTCCATACAGGCTTTTATTGGCCGACGGCCCGGGCAGATGCTCAGGACTTAGTCCAACGATGCACCGGTTGCCAGCTCTTTGCAAACCAAAGCCATATGCCACCCACCGCCCTCCAAACTATCCCCATTACTTGGCCCTTCGCGGTTTGGGGGCTTGACATGGTTGGACCCCTTAAAGGCGGAACCCACAAGCAAAAATACTTACTGGTCATGGTGGATAAGTTCACCAAATGTATAGAAGCCAAGCCTGTTAAGACGGCCGAATCCGGACCGGTGATAGACTTTATATCCGGGGTTGTACACCGTTACGGCGTCCCCCACAGCATCATCACTGATAACGGCACGAACTTCACGACCGACGAGGTAAAACTCTGGTGCAAAACATGGGCATCAAGCTCGATTATGCTTCTGTCTATCACCCACAAACTAACGGCCAAGTCGAACGTGCAAATGGTCTTATCATGAGCGGCATCAAACCCAGATTAGTGCTGTCCCTCAAGGAATCTAACACGCACTGGGTAGAGGAGCTCGACTCCGTACTCTGGGGGCTGCGGACCACGCCGAATTGCACCACCGGATACACACCATTCTTTATGGTGTACGGCGCAGAGGCAGTTTTGCCTTGCGACATAATTCATGACTCACCTCGAGTGCGCATGTACGAAGAAAGAGAAGCCGAGCTCGATCGGCAGGACAGCTTGGACGCATTGGAGGAGGAGCGTGACGTGGCAAAAGCCCGTTCCGCATTCTATCAGCAGCAGGCTCGCAAATACCAAAGCAGAGAAGTACGAGCCAAAAATTACAACGTTGGCGAATTAGTTCTACGACTACCAGACAAGAAAAAGGACAAACTCAAGCCCAAGTGGGAAGGTCCCTTCATAATTGACCAAGTACTGACTGGTGGAGCATACCGCCTGCGGGATGCATCGGATAATCGGCTCGAGCCAAACCCATGGAACGCAGCCCGTCTCTGAAGATTCTATGCCTAGCGCCGAACTCTGTGTTCGTCTCCTTCCTCTGTCCATTTTTTATATATTTTCTGTCTTACATTTCTCTTCTGCTCTCTCTCTCTTATAGCCTTTAAAGGCTCATAAAGTGACGCGCTATCCGCGCTCATTAAACCTAGGGGCTTCTTTAAACAGAAGCTTATTCATACGGGCTTCATGCCCAACACATGTGTGACACTTCCGCGTGTACCTTTTATTCACCATTATATGCATCGATATGACTTAAGTTTTGGCCAAGCTGGGTTGCCTGGCTCCTGTGCTTACCCCTACGTTCCCGATTGTTCGGCCAGGTGGTAAAGGGAGCACCTCTGCGATTGTTACTGCCGGGTCAGTCGGACGTGTACCTCAGACTGGGTGAAGCCGAAAGCTAGCGTTCTTAAGGGAATATTCGATCGGTGAACTAAAGATGATCTTTTTTTATCTATACGCCCCCAGATGTTTTTCCTGCGTTTCTTTTCGCAGCATGGACATGCACCTTAGGGCATGCCTCCCAGGGAAAGGAACCCCTAACGGAACTATTCTCCCTGGAAGATGTTTCTTACTAACCATGTAATATAACATAACTAGTCGGGCACTTGTCTGTTCAAGCCCTAATGACCCCTACGCCTGGTCTCCATGCATTCCCCGGTTCCTATATAACCGCATGGGAATTCGGACACACTCCGGACCGTCAGGTCCCGAGGCTGAAGCGAAAAGGTCGGCCATGACAATGATCTACAATCCGGCTAGAAGGCATTATAAATGTCAAGTAAATTACATAGTCATTTTGACTGATTGTATTCCTCTTCAATACCATCTAACAGGCTGTCTAATTTACAGTCTTGCTGGGAGTACTTTGCGGCCAACTCTACTTGGTTGTATACTAAGCTTACAGGGATCTCCTTCCCATCGGGCCCTATAGGACCAACCTCGGCCATGTGGTTGGGGTCAGCCTTTGCGTACCGCGTCTTCACCATGGCCCAGGCCTCCCTAGCGCCTTGACGGCAGGCTGATATCTTCCACAAGCGGAAGCGCCGCCGTGCTCCCTTTAGCTTCTCTGCAAGCTCTCCAAGACCTTTAGGCATGGAGACGGATGGCCACAGAGCCTGGGCGACGCCTTGCATCGCCTGCCGAACTCGATCGAGCAGTTGCGAGAGCTCGGGAAGAAGGTCACCCGTAGAACCAGGCATCTCCTCTGCAGGACGACCTGTTAGCACACCTACAGACATTGCTCTGTTAGTCGACTTCCCCGCCGAACTTTCTTTCAAAGGTTCGTTCAAGCACTTACTAAATATGCCGCGCCGAAGCCGCTGATTCTCCTTCACGGAGTCTGACAGCTGGGCACGAACATCTTTCAGCTCGACGCCCAGCTTGGTGTTGGCATCTTGGAGATCGTTCTTCTCCCGCCTCACCTTTGTCAGCACCTTCTCACCAGCCTTTAGCTGGCGTATGAGGTGTTGCCTTTCCGGATTCAATCCGGCGCCATCTACAATTTCATTTGTCAGATTCGCACCCATGCCGTGCTTCACAAAATACTTATCTTTCGAAGTGTATATTACCAGAGGGGGTCTCCTTGGGCTCCCCTGCCGCGGCTAGTGTGGCCTCAAGTTGGGCTTTGCACTCTTCTAGCTCCTTGGACAGTAGGGAATTCTTTTCTGTAAGAACATGCATAACAAATGATCCTTAAATCAGTTATTCTAGCTATTTCAAGTCTCGGGGGCTACTGGTATATATATATAATTATCAGAATTTTCCTACCCGTATGTCTTTTACATATTGCTCCGTGGCTCTAGCTAGACCATTTTGAGCAGCACGGAGGTACGCATCTCCCGAGTTGAAGGCATCTAACGCCCCTTGGGAGAAACAAGCGTCGCGAAGAATTGTCCGGCGACGCCTGTGGTTCATGGCACTCTCCACCTCAGAGTTGGTGGCAGACAACCCGTCCACATCCTCCGTCGGAGGAGCGTCTGGCGCGCGCCTTGCATTCTCCTCCGCCTCCGGACCAGGCTTTGGAGCCTGGCTGGTGGAGGCGCGATTGCCAGCCTCTCCGGATATAGTCCGGTGGGGTCTCTTTGTCCTGAAGAGAGCGCGAGTGTCAATGTGCCTCGAAGGTATAACACCTGGGATAAGGGGGCGCGCCATACCTTTGCGCTGACGCCTCGGTCCGGACTGCACTTCTTTTCTGCCCGCGGGGCCCTACGGCCCCTCGTTGGCTTGTCGCCGCAGGTTCGGCCTTCTGCCTTCTAATCAGGAAACTGAAAACACGAGTGGGCGGACACCTATTCGGGGTACTGGGACTTCGATCTCAGTTACCTGGGGGGTCAGGATTAGCCCTGGGTAATCGGACGTAATGGCCACCAAGGCGTTGTCCTTACTCAATTGATGGAACACTCCATCAATCAGCTCCACAGATATGTCCGGATCCTCTTGAGAGGCCGGTTCGAGGGACCGTCCTGGGTCCTCGGGTTGTGGAGGAGGGCTGCTTATTTCCTTAACAGCCCGGCACAGTTCCTGCGTTGAAGTCGTCAGACTGAATATTTAACAATGGGAATACAAAATGGATGGACAAGTACGGCCGCTTACCCAGCTTGGGGGATTGTGCATGGAGAATCCACCCTGAGCGTTGACGCGGAGAAATTCCTCCTCTTCTCCCTTATACAAAGTGGACAAGATCTTTAGTAGAGCGGCAGCTGAATCCGGCCCCTTACGGCCGTAGCGGGTGGCGTCGTCCTCCCCGTTGAAGTCTCACATGGGGTGGCTTCTATACTGAAGCGGCTGCACCCCCCGCATAATGCATTCGGCCATAACCCCAATCATGGTTAGTCCGGAATGGGCTAACAATCTTATTCGGCCCATCAGGTAAATGATGTCCCTGTCACTTTCCCTCTGAGGGCTCCGTGGGCGCCAGCTTAGGCGCTTCTTTAAGGGAGCATTGTTGAATTCAGGGAGGCCGATCCGGACAGGATCCGGTAGCGGGACGTCTTCTATATAAAACCATTCCGAGGGCCAGTCTCCGGACGCCTTCTTTGGGGTTCCGGACAGATATTCGGTCCCAGCGATGCGGCACACTTCGGCTCCGCCCACTTGATACATTGACCCCTTCTTGGAACGGGGCACGAGGCAGAATAGCTCTTTCCACAGCCCGAAATGAGCCTCAACACCCAAGAACAGCTCGTAGAGGGCTACAAAGCCCGCGGTATGCTATATGGAGGCAGGCGTGAGATTATGTAGCTGGAGGCCGTAGAACTCCAGCAGCCCCCGGATAAATGGATGGATTGGAAATCTGAGCCCCCTTATTAAATAAGGGACGAGGCACACCCGTTCTCCTTTGGAGGGATTAGGGGCACTCTCTGCTTGCTCTCCGCCGTTATAGACGGCAAGACCGGCTCGAACCGGGACCATATAGGCCGGGGGGAGAAATCCCTTGGTCTGGAGCGTCACTAACTCGCTATGCGGGATGGAGCATCTCTCCCAATATCCAGGCTTAGGGCTGGAAGGGCGAGGGGAGGAGTTGCGACGGCTGGCCATGGTGGAATGGACCTTTGTCGGATGCACTCTGATGAACACTTGCGAAGGGGAGAAGGTGTGGTTTGGATCCAAATCCTCGTCCCCTTAAATAGGGCAGCTCATTTACGCGGCTAGGGGTGTGGATGTAAAAACACTCAGACTTTTCATATTCGTTTGACACGTGGGAAGCGGCCATTATTGGGCGTAGAAGCCAAGGAGCGCAACATCTACAAGGAACCGGACTTTATTCAACAGGTACACAAAATTTGGGGGAGAACCCACCTTGCAATGTCGAAGACAATCTGCGCGCCGGACTCATCATCATTGAAGCCTGGTTCAGGGGCTACTGAGGGAGTTCTGGATTAGGGGGTGTTCGGATGGACGGACTATACCTTCAGTCGGACTCCTGAACTATGAAGATACAAGATTGAAGACTTCGTACCGTGTCCGGAAGGGACTTTCCTTGGCGTGGAAGGCAAGCTTGGCGATACGGATATGCAGATCTCCTACCATTGTAACCGACTTTGTGTAACCCTAACCCTCTCCGGTGTCTATATAAACCGAAGGGTTTTAGTCCATAGGACAACATACACAACAACAATCATACCATAGGCTAGCTTCTAGGGTTTAGTCTCTCCGATCTCGTGGTAGATCTACTCTTGTACTACCCATATCATCAATATTAATCAAGCAGGACGTAGGGTTTTACCTCCATCGAGAGGGCCCGAACCTGGGTAAAACTTCGTGTCCCTTACCTCCTGTTACCATCCGGCCTAGACGCACAGTTCGGGACCCCCTACTCGAGATCCGCCGGTTTTGACACCGACACTTTCCTCTTCAAGGGAAAACCAACGCAGTGCTCAAGAGGTAGCAGTGTTTAGATTGGATCTGGTGGTTCTAGACTCTGCGGCGGCTGGATAAGCCAACTCGCTCCCACGAGGCTCCCCCAATTTGAAGCACCGTTGGCCGTCGGATTTGTATTCCAGCGTGTCCGAGCCATCAGATCTTCATGGCAGTTAAAACTAATTTTCATCTGGCGGTAGTTTTCATTGTCCATTGACGGGTGGGCTCACGCGGCATGCTGGTTGGCTGGGCCACCTGTTTCCGCGTGCAGAGCGTTTTGCCCAATCTGCACCGCGCGCTCCGCACCCAATCCCCCCTCTCCCCAGGCCCCAGCCCCCACCAGACAAACCCTAGCCTCACCAAGCCCCACATCTCGCGCTCCTCCCTCCTCCGTCCTCGTTAGCCGCCGCCGTCGTTCTGCCTCCCTCCTCTCTCTCCTACAACCACGCCGCCAAGAGGAAGCCGTCATTCGTGGCGCCATGCCGCTGCCGGGGTGTTGCACACGCATCGTTCCCCATAGCCCCTCCCTCATCCTCGCTCGTCACCACCGCTGCCTGCTACTCCCCTCCACCATGGTTGGTGCTTCTGGGTTGAATCTGGCGTTGGTGGGTCGGAACTCGAGATAGAGGTCGAGACGGGGAAGGTCAGAAAAATGAGAGACCGGATGGAGGTGCTCGAGATAGAGGAAGCTGGAGATGGTGGGATCCCTCTCCCCATATCTATTCTCTTAGTTTTTCCTCTTCAAACCTTCATTGATGGTCTACCTCCCTCAACACAATTATCTTCATTGTCCATCCGGTGGTTGGAGCACGGGGCAACGCTCTGGTCGCGATGGGGTTGAGCTGCGCAGGAGGGGGAGGAGGCTGGCGACAGGGAACCGGGCCAGGGAGGAGGCAAGGTATGTGTTGTCCCGTGTCTTTTCTCTTCGCGTTTTTCTTATACCATGTGTCTGTTTGTTTCCAGAGTGGATCCATGCCACCAAATTCTTGGATAAATAATGAGTGCCTAGGTATGTATGCTGACATGTGAGTTAATTTTTTGGAAAAAATATAATCATATATGTATTGCCAACAATTTTTATGTTTAAAGCAACCAATTTTGTGAAAAGAGTGGAGAGAAAGATACATGTGCAATTTCTTGATGTTACAGCGGATGGATACTCGATCTTTAAACATAAGCATAGATGAATAGGTACAAATTCGAGGAAAGGCCAATGAAATAGTTGTCTATACACATATGTGCCAGTTTTATACCTGGTTGTCTGGTTGCATTATTTATCCGGTTTCAATTCAGTTTGAGTAGATTGTTATCCGTGAGCGATACTTGCTACTATTTGTCGCCATGCACCAATTTGCATACCTATTTTAGGCACAGAAACCAACCATGACTGAAAATCTTGTATATATAATATACTATGATTCATGGTGAGAAAATCATGATTTAATAAACGAAAGGTGGTTTGTTTTGCTAACAGTAATGAGTATAAATGTAAATCGCAGATCATACGCTGCTGCTACGGGCTCCATGTTGTTTATGCTAGACAACACAATGGTGCTTGTGTTATCTGTAGTTGAAGTCACAGTTTAATATTCTTTGCTTTATGCTTGTGTTATATGTGGTTGAAGGGACATCCTTGTTAGTTTGCATGGTCTATGTAAGAAGGGGCAGTACAATGCTTGTCAAGTTTGTTTATATTCTGATGGATGTTGAATTCTGGACAATGGAGACATGAATTTGTTACGTACATAAGTATTAGCCATAGGATACTTTACTCATTGACGACAGGTAGTTTTAGAGAACTTCTGAAAATTCCAATCCGGGTTTTCTGTGTTCCATTCAGGAAGAACGCACAGTCTGCACTGGGGTATAAAATTATCTAGTACTTACCTTTGTGTCTCGACATATGCTTGTGATGCATCGTGCTACCAGAGGCCAACATTATCCAGTATCATAGCGATGCTAAAAATGCCTATTGGCTACTCCACATATTCTCATCTAATTTCTCATATATAGATATTAATTTCCTTTCATGGGAGGCCTTCATTACATTTCAGCGGCAGTTGCGGATGTGGTCGGTGGTTGAGGGAGGGTCTCCGACTAGAGCAGCAGGAGCAAGGAGCTCGAGGAAGTTCAGGTTTGCCTCTACATCCTCTCTCTTTCCTCCACTTTGTTCTTGCATTTAGATGATACAATTTGTGATCATGTGTATGTGCATTTATGAGATCTTTGCTGCTAGGCACAGAGTTTATGGTTACTGAAATTGGATAATAGAGTCACAGCTTTAGTTTTCAATTATAGTATGTGTTATGTTTGCTACAATGTGTCATGTGTGTTTGAGAGAGAGGGATGAAAAAGAGGGGACTGGAAGCTTGATCATTGCTAGGATCTAGATTCAGAGAGAGGGATGAAAAAGAAGGGACATGGATCCAGAGAGGGATAAAAAGAGGGGACTGAAAGATCTTGCATTGTGTTTCTTCATCTACCAATACGATTTTGTGTACCATTTGAACATAACCAAGCAGTATAACAAAATGTGCTGGTAATATCCCTTTCTTATTTTGTAATTGGACAAATATTTGCACATGTGCCACGTCTATGCAGTCTTTCTAACTGATGCAGTTTCTAGGTTTATGGCTTCTCACGGATTGTGATTCTGGTCATGCTACCTGTTATGAAGGTAAAAACAAAGTTATATGTTTCTTCGGTTTAGTTTGGTCTGCATTTATCCCAGAGAGCGAGTGTTCACAGGTCCAATGCTTATGTCATTATTAATTAGTCTGGATTATGTTCTCGTGTAGAATATTTTGTTCAGTTTGGTCCGCATTTGTCCCATAGAGTGAGTGTTCACACGTTGATTGCTTATGTCAGTTATTAATTAGTCAAGATTCTGGTCTAATGTACTCCCTCCGTTCCTAAATATTTGTCTTTCCAAACATTTCAAACAGACTACAACATACGGATGTATGTAGACATATTTTAGAGTGTAGATTCACTCATTTTGCTTCGTATGTAGTCACT
The DNA here is from genome assembly GCF_018294505.1 of Triticum aestivum. Classification (NCBI taxonomy): domain Eukaryota; kingdom Viridiplantae; phylum Streptophyta; class Magnoliopsida; order Poales; family Poaceae; genus Triticum; species Triticum aestivum. Next base: position 235,846,000 of record NC_057809.1, read on the forward strand.
TGTTGAAATCTCTAGAAAGATAAATATTTGGGAACGGAGGGAGTAGAATATTCAGTTTAGTTGGTCCACATTTGTTCCAGAGAGCGAGAGTTACTGATAAAATATTTATCTGGCTTAAATTAAATTTTATGGATTTACAGGCTGAGGCGAGCATCATGGAGATGAGCAGGCGAGTGGCTGATACAGAGAGCTCCTCGAACAGGGAAGAGGCATTGCTGGAGGAACTCGAAGATGAGCTAGTCAATTTTGGCATGTCCAGTTCATGTAACCTTTGCATCTTTACATGTCTTTGCCTTACTGCCATTTTATTTTTGCTGCTTTGGGATTAGGTTCCGAAGTCATGCCTTTGCCTTGCTATTGTGCTGATATTGGATGCAACATTGTGGACCTTTGGTTCGAGCATGCCAGCATGGCCACGGATTGTAGGGGAGGAATGTATTGCCTAATGAGTTGTATGCTTTCTTCGGATCCTCTGTGCTTCCTATCACATCTATCTTGGCCACCTACAAATTCTTGGGTCCAGGTGAGCTCTCCCTCCACTCCAAGTTTTGCTTGATCTTTCTGGGCTATTTGTGTAGGCTAGCCCCTTTCCTAAGTCTCTTATTTTATTATGGATCATGGAAGCAGGAAGTGTAACTCACATTTTTAGAACACTGATCCTTTAGGTATATATAGTTTGGTTTTCTGAAAGTGGATTGCATTTGCTTCCTGATCACATTGAAACAAGAGTGGAAACAACCATCGTCCGCCGTCCGTTATTCCTCCCTTAGGTTCCTGATCTGAAGCGGAGGGAACACGAGGTCACATCCACAAAGTGGCGGAAGGGGGCTGCAACGTTTTTCTTCAGTCTGATAATCATATAGTAATTAGACGGTGTAGTACTATGGCGGTGGTATACTGATTTGGTGTAAGAATCACTAACATGACTTTACTTGTACAAATCTTACAGGTTAATGGTATTAAGAATTAGTAGCGTGTTTTTTTGTTTACTGCTGGATTTGCTAACAAGTTGTCTCTTGTGTTGTTGTTGATATGTTGACTTGCTATTTTTTGTTCAGTTGAAGGGTTCTCCAGGCTTAAGATCTTTCTAGGATAATTGCGTCATTGAATCTGAAGATATTTGATTGGTTTCTCAACCCATGTATCGATAAGCATTTTTTCATCCTCAATATATTGTTACTTACCTAACTTGTCGTACATTTGTGAGGTTTCTAAGGAAGTTCACTTCTTGCACGCGGCGTATAACTTGAGTTGCCTACAAATGATTTTGCCAGTTCGACGAAAACTTAAAATAACCAAGGGAAATTTCTCAGTTTTGTTGTTCTTGCTCTTCTTAGATCTTAGGTTGGGGGTATTAACATATATGCCACACACTAAGTTTAGGTCTTAGTGTGAGATTAAATAGGGATAAATCCTTGTGCCATGTTGAAGAATTAGAATTACAAAAAAGAAAGGAAATATTAAAGAAGGGATATGGTTGATTAGGTTATTTTGGTGTTTCTTTGTAAATAATGACATGCTAACTTGCTGGTTTAATTTAGGTGTGTGGAATATAGGAAATACAAGGAGAGATATTCAGTTGCAATCCAGCTTTATTTTCAAAGTGAAACATGGTATACATGCATAGCATGCTGGTCTTTTACTCTATAGTTGTGTGTCGCCATGGTGTCGACTTTGAACTTGCAAACTGAACTGTAAAATGTTTTAATGCCTTGGCGCATGAAGTTTTCTTTGCCTGCTCTGACTACTTCATTTATGTTTATTTATCAGGTTATGCAATCTCCTGTGTTGCTGCATGTTGATCTTCTGTTTTGTTGTAACTCTGTTTTGCTGCTCGAGGTTTGCTTCCTTTCTTTCCAGCTACATGTGTATTCTTTGAATTCAAGCTACATGCATGTTTACATTTTGCTCACGGAATAGTTTAGTTATATTGAACAGGAGCATCTCTATTATTAGAGACATACTAGGCTCGTGCTTCTTCACAGTGGCCATCTCTTTTTTTGTGAGAAGTGTGCCTTATGGCTTATTCTTATATATTCAGTTCTTCTGCCTTTCAACAGTCAATTACCAAGACATTTTTATGGAGCCGATAGTGTTACTTCTGGTGGTCAGTGATAACTGAAAATATTTTTCATTATCATTGCTTGCTATGTAGCCATTTTTTTAGCTTTGCTTCGATGTGTTTTTTTCTATGGAGTCTCTGCTACCCTACAACATCAAGATGAAAACTAAGCATGTGAGTTTCTTGGAGCAGCCCTACACGTGGTTGTCGTGCCTTTTTCCCTTGTTCTTTTGAAATGCAACATGATAGTAGCCAATGTCATATATCAGGGTTGTAAACCTATTAGATTTGGGACAGAGGAAAGTATGAAGATCTTCTTATTATTGCAAAGTAAAAGTTGATATTAGTGCCAACTTAGGTGATCTGGTCCGAAGGGGTATCTCAGCTTTATGAGTTGATAGTATATTTGCATCTAAGAATAAACCTTAGCTTTTAGATAGAATTTATGATTGAAAGTATTTTGGTGTATACCATCCTTTGTGCAGGATTGTCATGGTTATTGTGGTTGTCAATTTTGTTGACAAAATAGATCCAAATGATATCTTTTTCGATGTCTTATGGTAGATATATTTGGTCTGCTGTTTCATGCATTCTTCGGATTTATGATTAATATTCCCAGATATTTGAACAAAATTTAGCTATTAAATATACATCCCAGGAAATTTACATTATTACAGCGGGGCACTCCTTTGCACGGTTTTCAGTATAAGAGATTTAACCTTTTTTGCAGTATCATTCTCCCTGGCGGATTACATGTAGGTTGTTGTTCTAATTACAAGCATGCCTTTAGCTCATGGTTCTTATATTTTTGTATTTTCCATAGGACAATTTCCTGGATTAATATCTATACTGGAGATCTAGGAGTCCACCCAAATTCAGTCTCCAAGAAGCCGTTCATCCAGGATCCACCAAAATTCAAATGATATGTGAAAAGTGTGTGCTAGATGTGGCCCCTATCCAGCGTTTTGATTTGTCCACTCAGGTGCTTTTGTCTAGGTGGTAACACAACAAGTTGCTTATCTTATAGAAACTTATTATACATACAGTCCTATGTTCGTTCTGCTTGCATGTTAGAGAAAGAGCTTCTGCCCCTATGTGAGTAATCCTATGGGAATTAGCAATGTTGGTTGTACTTTCAAGCGGGCTGAATCCAATGCAAGTTTTTGGAGCAGTTGGGTTCCAGAACAAACGACTAGGTATTCCCAAAGAGGTCATTCCACTGGTGGCTAGCATAATACCTTCATGTCGGGACAAGTAAGATGACAGATCGTTTCTCAAATATTATGTCGTTGTTCTCAATTTTTATTTTCTCTTCTTTTCTGCTACTTGCCTCACTAACTATGACCTCAACGATCTTTGGTGCAGCGATCCAAGCAAGCAACCATCATTCTACCAGCTCTTGTCATCGTTGAAGAAATTACAGTGGTTACATTGTTACAGAAAGCCTATGACAATTTGCGAGTGTTGTTTGTGCAATATATTGGTTTTATGGGAGGTGCATGTATGAATTCAGATGGTAGTGGTCTCCTTGTTTACAGTTATAAGAATAATAAAAATATTGATAATGGTCTTTCCACTATTACAATCTCATAGATTACATTACCTGTTTCCATTAGAAAGGAACCGTGGCTCATGGGTTTACTGGATGATCTTTTTGATGGACATTTTAAAAATAGCATGGTTTAACACATGTGATTTTTATTACGAGTATCGAATATGTCCTTGCAAAATGAAACTATTTTCATCGACAACATGGCTTTAGCGGGTCTTTGCGCCATTTGGCGCAACGGGTCAACTAGTTTATAAAGCAAAGAGGCGGTCCGGGAGGCACCCGAGGTGGGCACAACCCACCAGGGTGCGCCTGGGCCTCCTGGCACACCCTGGTGGGTTGTCCCCTCCTCGGAACTCCCCCCAGGTGCAACCAGGTCCAAACATCTTTCTTCTGGTCCATAAAAAATCTTCGTAAAGTTTCGTGGCATTTGGACCCCGTTTGATATTGATTTTCTGCGCTGTAAAAAAACATGGGAAAAACAGCAACTGGCACTTGGCACTATGTCAATAGGTTAGTACCAAAAATGATATAAAATGACTATAAAATGATTATAAAACATCCAAGATTGATAATAAAACAGCATGGAACAATAAAAAATTATAGATACGTTGGAGACGTATCAGCATCCCCAAGCTTAACTCCTACTCGTCCTCGAGTAGGTAAGTGATAAAAACAGAATTTTTGATGTGGAGTGTTGTTCATCATGTCATACCATATTCTTTTCTTTATAGCATGGACATTTGGACTTTTACGTGATTCAAAGAAATAGTCTAGTTTTGACATAATAATTTAGATACTCAAGCATATCAACAAGCAACCATGTCTTTTAAAATATCAACGCTAAAATAAGTTATCCCTAGCCCATCATGCTCAAACATTGATCCATTCATGAAACACACTCAAATATTAACTACACCCAATACTTAAGCACAATCATATTACCTCCTAGTTGGTGATTTTATAAGAGAAGATGGAGACTCAAAATAAAAAAAAAATTGCATAAAGTAAAGATAGGCCCTTCGTAGAGGGAAGTAGGGATTTGTAAAGGTGCCAGAGCTCAAAGCAAAAAATTTGAGATAAAAACATTTTGGGAGGTGTATCTATCCCACCAACGAAAACGACTTAGAGTTCCCAATACTTTCCATGCATAGATATATCATAGGCGGTTCCCAAAAATAAAATAAAGTGTATTCCTTTTTCTACCATAACTTTCACTTTCCATGGCTAGCCGTATCCACGGTTGCCCTCCATACCAACACTTTTCAAGGAATGTATTATTTGACAACATAAAGTAAATTCATTTGTTTTTGCATTTCGGGACTGGGCATCCCTAATACCTTTGCCTTACTCTTGTGCAATGACAAGTGAATAAACACTCTTCCTGAGAATAACACATCTAGCATGGAAAATGTTAGCCACCCCTCACCGCTCCGCGAGCGAAACAAACACACAAAAGAGAAGTTTATTTTGAAAATTAGAGATGGTACATGCAAATTTGCTTAGAACGGCAAAAGAATACCGCATATAGGTAGATATAGTGGACTCATGTGGCAAAACTGGTTTAAAGGATTTTGGATGCACAAGTAGAGGTCATACTTAGTGCAAAATGAAGGCTAGCAAAATATTGGGAAGCAACCAACCAAGAAACGAATAATCTCATAAGCAAGCATTAAGAATAATTAACACCGAATAATGCACCACAAGTAGGATATAATTTCATTGCATGATTATTGACTTTTGTGCATGCATAGGGAATCACAAACCTTAACACCAATATTATTACTAAAGCATAATTACTCATCAAGATGACTCACATATCACATCATCATGTCTCAAAACTATTACTAAGAATCAAGCTTATTTTGTCCAATGATCTTCATGACATTTTTCTCTCTTTTTTTCTTTATCCTTCTTGGATATCTATCACTTTGGGACTAATTTTCATGTGTTGCTTTTCATAATCTCAAACAAATATAAGTGAAGATCATGAGCATAACAAATTTTCTTTTTCTCAAAATAATTTAAGTGAAGCAAGAGGGAATTTCTTCAAAATTTTACCAACTCTAAAATAAATCTAAGTGAAGCAAGAGAGCATTTCTTCAAAATTAACAAAGCACACCGTGCACAAAAAGATGTAAGTGAAGCACTAGAGCAAGTCCATTGCTCATAAAAAATTAATTGAAGCATAGAGAGCAATTCTAACAAGTCAAGATATACTTTTGACTCTCTCAAATAGGTGTGTCTAGCTGATGACTTAAAACACAAAATAAACCAAGCAAAGACACATATCATACAAGACGCTCCAAGCAAAACACATATCATGTGACGAATAAAAATATAGTCTCGAGTAAAATACCGATAGTTGTTGGAAGAAAGCGGGGATGCCACTCGGGGGCATCCCCAAGCTTAGTTGGTTTCTCATTCTTGGATAATAGCTTGGGATGCCAGGGCATCCCCAAGCTTAGGCTCTTACATCCTTCCTTCATCCATCATAAGATAACCCAAAACTTGAAAACCTCAATCACACAAAACTCAACAAAACCTTCATGAGATCCGTTAGTATAAGAATAATAAATCACTACTATAAGTGTTGTATCAAACCAATTCATATTTTGTTTTTGTATTATATCTATTGTATTCCAACTTTTCTATGGCAAAATCCCATCAAAGAAAACCATAGAGCCATCAAAATAAGCACACAGCACAAAAGAAAACGGAATCTGTCAAAATAGAACAGTCTGTAGCAATCTGACTATTTCGAATACTTCTGTAGCTCAAAAAACTCTGAAACATTAGGACGTCCTGAGAAATTTGTATATTGGTCTAGTGAAATTGGAGTGGGTATTTTATCGCTCTCTGGTAAAAAACTAAAATTAATTTCATCAGCGCAAAACTTTCTGTTTTTCAGCAAGATCAAACAACTATTGCCCAAGAAGATCCTAAAGGCTTTACTTGGCACGAACACTAATTAAGACACAAAAACACAATCATAACGGTAGCATAATTGTGCTAACACTCAAAAACAGGAAGAAAAAGCAAAAATATATTTTATTCATTGGGTTGCCTCCCAACAAGCGCTATAGTTTTACGTCCTTAGCTAGGCATAAAGCAAGGATCTAAATTTTGTCATCTTTGGTTCGAGATCCATAAGATGCCTTCATGATTGATTCATAGGGTGGCTTAATTGTAGTTCTAGGAAAGTATTCCATACCCTTCCTCAAAGGAAATTGGAACTTAATATTGCCTTCTTTCATATCAATCACAGCACCGATAGTGCGTAAAAATGGTCTACCAAGAATAATTGGACAAGAAGGATTGCAATCAATATCAAGAACAATAAAATCTATGGGCACATAATTTATATTTGCAAGAATAAGAACATCATTAATTCTTCCCATAAGCTTTTTAATAGTAGAATCCGCCAAGTGCAAATTCAAAGAACATTCTTCAAGATTAGTAAGACCAAGCACATCACATAAAGATTTCAGAATTGTAGAAACACTAGCACCCAAGTCACACAAAGCAAAACACTCATAATTTTTAATCTTGACTTTGATAGTAGGTTCCCATTCATCATGCAATTTTCTAGTAATTGAAACTTCTAATTCCAATTTTTCTTCAAGAGCTTTCATCATAGCATCAATAATATGTTTAGTAAAAGCTTTGTTTTTTTCATAAGCATGGGGTGAATTTATCATGGATTGCAACAAAGAAATACAATCAATCAAAGAGCAACTATCATAATTAAAGTCATTGTAATCCAAAAGAGTGGGTGCATCACTAGCTAAAGTTTTGACCTCTCCAAACCCACTTTCATCATTCTTCTCAACAAGATTTTCACCCTCCGAAATATTGGGACGCCTTCTACCTAAAGTTGACTCTTCTCCAGTCCCTTTTTCATCAATATTAACTTTACTAAACAAGGAATCAATAGAAGAAACACCAATCATTTTAAGATCTTCATCACTTTTATCTTCTAGCGAGATTGGTTTAGCAACCATTTGATTTACTAAGGTAGCTTGTGCATCGGATATTTTTCCTAGCAAACTTTCAGCAAAAGCATACTTAGATTGAAGATTACAAACTTCTCTACTAATATCATCAAGTTGTTTTGTGATAGCATCTAGCACAACGGAATGTTCCTTAAGTTCTTCAGTAAAGTACTTATTATGCTCAAATTGTGTAGTCATATATTCCTTAGTACTTTTCTCAATTTCAAGCAAAATATTTGGGTAAGGAACATCATAATATTTTCTTTGAGGTATCATGATTTCGCAAACAAGAAAGCAAACAAAAACGGATCCGGCAAGAAAACGGCGAACAGAAAAAGAGAGGCAAATCTTTGTGAAGTGGGGGAGAGGAAAACAAGAGGCAAATGGCAAATAATGTAAATTGCGAGGAGGCGAGATTTGTGATTAGGAACCTGGTTATGATGAAAATCCTCCCCGGCAACGGCGCCAGAAATTCCTTTTGATGTCGCTTGAAGCTACGCCAGTTTTTTCCCCAAAGAGGAAGGGATGATGCAGCACAGCGGTCGAACCAGTAGGAGAACCAAGCAACATAACATAAACAGCCCCTGCACACAAATAACAACCACTCGCAACCCGACGTGTTAAAGGGGTTGTCAATCCCTTTCGAGTAACGGCCCCAGAAATGGCACGAGGACAGGAGAAAGATGTAAATACTGATTGATTGAATGCCAAATAAAATAAATTGCAGCAAGGTATTTTTTGGTTTTTTGGTTTAATAGATCTGAAAATAAAAGCAAGAGAAAAATAGATCACAAAGGCAAATATATGAGAAAGAAGACATGGGGGCCTTAGGTTTGACTAGTGGCTTCTCTCGAGAAAAATAGCAAACGATGGGTAAACAAATTACTGTTGGGCAATTGATAGAACCTCAAATAATTATGACGATATCCAGGCAATGATCATTACATAGGAATCACGTCCAAGATTAGTAGACCGACTCCTGCCTGCATCTACTACTATTACTCCACACATCGACCGCTATCCAGCATACATATAGTCTATTAAGTTCATGGAAAATGGAGTAATGCAATAAGAACGATGACATGATGTAGACAAGATCTGTTTATCTATGGCGGTAGATATAGATCCCATCTTTTTATCCTTATTAGCAACGATACATACGTGGCGGTTCCCTTTCTGTCACTGGGATCAAGCACCGTAAGATCGAACCGACTACTTGGCACCTCTTCCCATTGCAAGATAAATAGATCAAGTTGTACAAACAAAACCCAAATATCGGAGAAGAGATATGAGGCTATAAGAGATCATGCATAAAAGAGATCAAAGAAACTCAAATACTTTCATGGATATAAAAAGATAGATCTGATCATAAATTCAAAGTTCATCAATCCAACGAACACACCACAAAAGAGTTACATCATATGGATCTCCAAGAGACCATTGTATTGAGAATCAAGAGAGTGATATGAAGCCATCTAGCTACTAACTACGGACCCGAAGGTCTACAAAGAACTACTCACGCATCATCGAAGAGGCACCGATGGAAGTAATGAACCCTGAAAGTGCGTTAAGTCGACTAGAGGGGGGTGAATAGGCGATTTTTATGAATTCTTCACTGAGGAATTTCAGGGTGAGGAAATTCCTAAGCGAAGAACTATTTGTAGCGGAATGAGTACTCAGATGCAGACATGACATGACATAACATAAGCATGGACATCATGATGAATAGAAAACAAACACAGAGTACAGAAAGTGTAAGCATAGGATAGAACAGAATGAAGACAAACAGATTGAAGAAATTGAACTGAGGAAATTGAGAATGTCTTCAGTCAAAGCCTTCAAACAGATATGAACAGGTACATGACACAGTAATGAAGAAATGAAAGGGTTGAGGAAATAGAACCAGTTAGCTCGGTGAAGACAAAGATTTGGTAGACCAGTTCCAACTGTTGTGACAGTTGTACGTCTGGTTAGAGCGACTAGGTATTTAAACCTGAGGACACACGGTCCTCACCGTATTCTCCTTGAACTAAGGTCACACAGACCTCGTCCAATCACTCGTGGTAAGTCTTTAGGTGACTTCCAAACCTTCACAAACTCGGTAACCCAGCGATCCACAATTTCCTCTTGGATGCTCTAGACCATGACGCCTAACCGTCTGGAGGATGCACAGTCCTCAAAGGTAACAAGCGTTTGTTCCACACAGGAACAATCTCTTTAGTGATGCCCAATCACTTTGGGTTTGTAGGTGTTTGGTTTGTGGTTTTGGGTTTTTTCCTCTCTTGATGATTTTCGCTCAAAGTCCTCGGAGGATGGGATGCTCTCAATGACAAGTGTCAGTTTCTCATGGAGTAGCCAACCAGCTAGTGGTTGTAGGGGGCGGCTATTTATAGCCGCCGGGAGCAGCTCGACATGATAAGACATAAATGCCCTCCAATGATATGACCGTTAGGTGGATAAGATATTTTGGGACAGCTGGCGCATAACACAGCAACGGTCGGAAATTTGAGGTTCAAATTCCTCAGGGCTATCATGTTCCTCACTTGTAGGCAATCTGCACTGGTGAATTCCTAACTCCTCAGTCAGGACAAATTCCTCAAAGACCAGAAGTTCTTCATCTCTGTCACTAAAGAAATTGACTGGACTGTATGAGATTTCCAATGGCTTCACTTGAAGGGATTGGTAGGTGTAGGATTTTGAGATGAGCATCACTTGGAAACTTTTCCTTAGTTTTAACTCGACCCCCTTTAACAGTGTGGTGTTTCCTATGACTCAAGAAAGAGAAAATGAAACTACAAAAACAAAAGTCTTCACGCTTCATGTTCCTCGCATGAATATCAAGTCTTCATGGTCACTCCAATTTCTTCACTTTCAAAGTCTTCAGAAAGTCTTCAGAAATCCAAAGTCTTCAGTTGAAGACATTCATTTTTAGGGGTCGACTTTCTCTGTAAATATCAAACTCCTCATAGACTTATAGTCATGTGTACACTCACAAACGCATTTGTCCCTTAACCTATAAGTCTTCAATACACCAAAATCACTAAGGGGCACTAGATGCACTTACAAACCCCTCCGTGATGGTGTCTAGATTGGATCTAGTGGTTCTGGACTCTGCGGCGGCTGGATGAATATTCCGTCGACTCCCCTAGGGTTCTGGGATTTGTGGGATATTTATAGAGAAAAGAGGCGGTCCGGGGGGCACCCGAGGTGGGCACAACCCACCAGGGCGCGCCTGGGCCTCCTGGCGCGCCCTGGTGGGTTGTCCCCTCCTCAGGACTCCCCCAGGTGCAACCAGGGCCCAACATCTTGTTGGGGAACGTTGCAGAAAATTAAAATTTTTCCTACAGTTTCACCAAGATCCATCTATGAGTTCATCTAAGCAACGAGTCAAGGGAGAGAGTTTGCATCTACATACCACTTGTAGATCGCGTGCGGAAGCTTGCAAGGTGATGATGGAGTCATACTCGACGTGATTCGAATCACCGATGACCAAGTGCTGAACGGACAGCACCTCCGCATTCAACACACGTACGGGACGGGAGACGTCTCCTCCTTCTTGATCCAGCAAGGGGAAAGGAGAGGTTGAGGAAGACAGCTCCACCGGCAGCACGACGGCGTGGTGATGGTGGAGAGGCAGTACTCCGACAGGGCTTCGCCAAGCACACAACGGAGGAGGAGAGGTGTTGGGGAGGGGAGGGCTGCGCCTTGGAGGGTGGTCTGGCTGCCCTCCCCTCACCCCTCTATTTATAGGGGGAAGGGAGAAGGGGGCCGGCCCCCTAGAACCCATCTAGGGGGGGTGCGGCGGCCAAGGGGAGAGGGGGAGAGGGTGGCTTGCCCCCCAAGCCAAGGGGGGCGCCCCCTCTAGGGTTCCCCCCCCCAACCCTAGGCGCAAGGGCCCAAGGGAGGGGGTGCGCCCAGCCCACCAGGGGCTGGCTCCCTGCCCCACGCAGCCCATGTGGCCCCCCGGGAGGGGTGGCCCCTCCCGGTGGACCCCCGGAACCCTTCCGGTGGCCCCGGTACAATACCGGTATGACCCCGAAACTTCCCGGTGTCCGTTTGACAACTTCCCATATATAAATCTTTACCTCCGGACCCTTCTGGAGCTCCTCGTGACGTCCAGGATCCCATCCGGGACTCCGAACAACATTCGGTAGTCACATACTAGTCTTCCTAATAACCCTAGCGTCACCGAACCTTAAGTGTGTAGACCCTACGGGTTCGGGAGACATGCAGACATGACCGAGATGCTCTTAGGTCAATAACCAACAGCGGGATCTGGATACCCATGATGGCTCCCACATGCTCCTCGATGTTGTCATCGGATGAACCACGATGTCGAGGATTCGATCAAACCCTGTACGCAATTCCCTTTGTCAATCGGTACGTTACTTGCCCGAGACTCGATCGTCGGTATCCCAATACCTTGTTCAGTCTCGTTACCGGCAAGTCACTTTACTCGTACCGTAATGCATGATCCCGTGTCCAACACCTTGGTCACATTGAGCTCATTATGATGATGCATTACCGAGTGGGCCCAGAGATACCTCTTCGTCATACGGAGTGACAAATCCCAATCTCGATCCGTGTCAACCCAACAGATACTTTCGGAGATACCTGTAATGCACCTTTATAGTCACCCAGTTACGTTGTGACGTTTGATACACCCAAGGCACTCTTACGATATCCGGGAGTTACACGATCTCATGGTCGAAGGAAGAGATACTTGACATTGGCAAAGCTCTAGCAAAACGAACTACACGATCTTTTATGCTATGCTTAGGATTGGGTCTTGTCCATCACATCATTCTCCTAATGATGTGATCCCGTTATCAACGACATCCAATGTCCATAGTCAGGAAACCATGACTATATGTTGATCACAACGAGCTAGTCAACTAGAGGCTCACCAGGGACATATTGTGGTCTAAGTATTCACACGTGTATTACGATTTCCGGATAATACAGTTATAGCATGAATAAAAGACATTTATCATGAACATTGAAATATAATAATACTTTTATTATTGCCTCTAGGGCATATTTCCAACAGTCTCCCACTTGCACTAGAGTCACCAATCTAGTTACATTGTGATGAATCGAACACCCATAGAGTTCTGGTGTTGATCATGTTTTGCACGCGAGAGAGGTTTAGTCAGCGGATCTGCGACATTCAGATCCGTGTGCACTTTGCAAATCTCTATGTCTCCATCTTGAACATTTTCACGGATGGAGTTGAAACGATGCTTGATGTGCCTGGTCTTCTTGTGAAACCTGGGCTCCTTCGCGAGGGCAATAGCTCCAGTGTTGTCACAGAAGAGTTTGATCGGCCCCGACGCATTGGGTATGACTCCTAGGTCGGTAATGAACTCCTTCACCCAAATCGCTTCATGCGCTGCCTCCGAGGCTACCATGTACTCCGCTTCACATGTAGATCCCGCCACGACGCTCTGCTTGCAGCTGCACCAGCTTACTGCTCCACCATTCAACATATACACGTATCCGGTTTGTGACTTAGAGTCATCCAGATCTGAGTCAAAGCTAGCGTCAACGTAACCTTACGATGAGCTCTTCGTCTCCTCCATAAACGAGAAACATGTCCTTCGTCCTTTTCAGGTACTTCAGGATATTCTTGACCGCTGTCCAGTGTTCCTTGCCGGGATTACTTTGGTATCTTGCTACCAAACTTACGGCAAGGTTTACATCGGGTCTGGTACACAGCATGGCATACATAATAGATCCTATGGCTGAAGCATAGGGGATGACACTCATCTCTTCTTTATCTTTTGCCGTGGTCGGTGACTGAGCCGAGCTCAGTCTCACACCTTGTAACATAGGCAAGAACCCCTTCTTGGACTGATCCATTTTGAACCTCTTCAAAATCTTATCAAGGTATGTGCTTTGTGAAAGACCTATGAGGCGTCTCGATCTATCTCTATAGATCTTGATGCCTAATATATAAGCAGCTTCTCCAAGGTCCTTCATTGAAAAACACTTATTCAAGTAGGCCTTAATGCTGTCCAGGAATTCTATATTATTTCCCATCAAGAGTATGTCATCTACATATAATATGAGAAATGCTACAGAGCTCCCACTCACTTTCTTGTAAACGCAGGCTTCTCCATAAGTCTGCATAAACCCAAACGCTTTGATCATCTCATCAAAGCGAATGTTCCAACTCCGAGATGCTTGCACCAGTCCATAAATGGATCGCTGGAGCTTGCATACTTTGTTAGCGTTCCGAGGATCGACAAAACCTTCCGGCTGCATCATATACAGTTCTTCCTTAAGATGCCCGTTAAGGAATGCTGTTTTGACGTCCATCTGCCATATCTCATAATCATAGTATGCGGCAATTGCTAACATGATTCGGACGGACTTCAGCTTCGCTACGGGAGAGAAAGTCTCGTCGTAGTCAATCCCTTGAACTTGTCGATAACCCTTAGCGACAAGTCGAGCCTTATAAATGGTAACATTACCATTCGTGTCCGTCTTCTTCTTAAAAATCCATTTGTTTTCTATCGCTCGCCGATCATCGGGCAAGTCTGTCAAAGTCCATACTTTGTTTTCATACATGGATTCTATCTCGGATTTCATGGCTTCAAGCCATTTGTTGGAATCCGGGCCCGCCATCGCTTCTTCATAGTTCGAAGGTTCATTGTTGTCTAACAACATGATTTCCAGGACAGGGTTGCCGTACCACTCTGGTGCGGAACGTGTCCTTGTGGACCTACGAAGTTCAATAGTAACTTGATCCGAAGTACCTTGATCATCATCATTGTTTTCCTCTTCAGTTGGTGTGGGCATCACAGGAACGGTTTCCTGCGCTGCGCCACTTTCCCGCTCAAGAGGTAGTACTTCATCGAGTTCTACTTTCCTCCCACTTACTTCTTTCGAGAGAAACTCTTTTTCCAGAAAGCATCCGTTCTTGGCAACAAAGATCTTGCCTTCGGATCTTAAGTAGAAGGTATACCCGACAGTTTCCTTAGGGTATCCTATGAATACGCATTTTTCCGACTTGGGTTCGAGCTTTTCAGGTTGAAGTTTCTTGACATAAGCATCGCATCCCCAAACTTTTAGAAACGACAGCTTAGGTTTCTTTCCAAACCATAATTCATACGGTGTCGTCTCAACGGATTTAGACGGTGCCCTATTTAAAGTGAATGTAGCTGTCTCTAGAGCGTATCCCCAAAATGATAGCGGTAAATCGGTAAGAGACATCATAGACCGCACCATATCCAATAGAGTGCGATTACGACGTTCGGACACACCGTTTCGCTGAGGTCTTCCAGGCGGCGTGAGTTGTGAAACGATTCCACATTTCCTTAAGTGTGTACCAAATTCGTGACTTAAGTATTCTCCTCCACAATCTGATCGTAAGAATTTTATCTTTCGGTCACGTTGATTCTCTACCTCATTCTGAAATTCCTTGAACTTTTCAAAGGTCTCAGACTTGTGTTTCATTAAGTAGACATACCCATATCTACTCAAGTCATCAGTGAGAGTGAGAACATAACGATATCCTCCGTGAGCCTCAACGCTCATTGGACCGCACACATCGGTATGTATGATTTCCAACAAGTTGGTTGCTCGCTCCATTGTTTCGGAGAACGGAGTCTTGGTCATTTTGCCCAAGAGGCATGGTTCGCACGTGTCAAACGATTCATAATCAAGAGACTCTAAAAGTCCATCGGCATGGAGCTTCTTCATGCGCTTGACACCAATGTGACCAAGGCGGCAGTGCCACAAGTATGTGGGACTATCGTTATCAACTTTAAATCTTTTGGCATCTATACTATGAACATGTGTAATATTACGCTCGAGATTCATTAAGAATAAACCATTGACCATCGGAGCATGACCATAAAACATATCTCTCATATAAATCGAACAACCATTATTCTCAGACTTAAATGAGTAGCCATCTCGTATTAAACGAGATCCAGATACAATGTTCATGCTCAAACTTGGCACTAAATAACAATTATTAAGGTTCAAAACTAATCCCGTAGGTAAATGTAGAGGCAGCGTGCTGACGGCGATCACATCGACTCTGGAACCATTCCCGACGCGCATAGTCACCTCGTCCTTCGCCAGTCTCCGTTTATTCCGCAGCTCCTGCTGTGAGTTACAAATATGAGCAACGACACCGGTATCAAATACCCAGGAGTTACTACGAGTACTGGTAAGGTACACATCAATCACATGTATATCAAATATACCTTTGGTGTTGCCGGCCTTCTTATCCGCTAAGTATTTGGGGCAGTTCCGCTTCTAGTGACCCTTCCCCTTGCAATAAAAGCACTCAGTCTCAGGCTTGGGTCCATTCTTTGACTTCTTCCCGGTAACTGGCTTACCAGGCGCGGCAACCTCCTTGCCGTCCTTCTTGAAGTTCTTCTTACCCTTGCCCTTCTTGAACTTAGTGGTCTTATTGACCATCAACACTTGATGTTCTTTCTTGATTTCAGCCTCTGCTGACTTCAGCATCGAGAACACTTCAGGAATGGTCTTTTCCATCCCCTGCATGTTGTAGTTCATCACAAAGCTCTTGTAGCTTGGTGGGAGCGACTGGAGGATTCTGTCAATGACCGCCTCATCTGGGAGGTTAATGTTCAGCTGGGTCATACGGTTGTGCAACCCAGACATCTTCAGGATGTGCTCACTGACAGAACTATTTTCCTCCATCTTACAACTGTAGAACTTGTCGGAGACATCATATCTCTCGACCCGGGCATGAGCTTGAAAAACTAGTTTTAGCTCTTCGAACATCTCATATGCTCCGTGGTGCTCAAAACGCTTTTGGAGCCCCGGTTCTAAGCTGTAAAGCATGCCGCACTGAACGAGGGAGTAATCATCAGCACGAGACTGCCAAGCATTCATAATGTCTTGGTTCTCTGGGACGGGAGCGTCACCTAGCGGTCCTTCTAGGACGTATTGTTTCCTGGCAGCTATGAGGATGATCCTCAGGTTCCGGACCCAGTCCGTATAGTTGCTGCCATCATCTTTCAGCTTGGTTTTCTCTAGGAACGCGTTGAAGTTCATGTTGACATTAGCGTTGGCCATTGATCTACAAGACATATTTGCAAAGGTTTTAGACTAAGTTCATGATAATAAAGTTCTAATCAAATTATGAACTCCCACTTAGATTAGACATCCCTCTAGTCATCTATGTGTTACACGATCCGAGTCGACTAGCCCGTGTCCGATCATCACGTGAGACGGACTAGTCATCATCGGTGAACATTCTCATGTTGATCGTATCTTCCATACGACTCGTGTTCGACCTTTCGGTCTCCGTGTTCCGAGGCCATGTCTGCACATGCTAGGCTCGTCAAGTTAACCCTAAGTGTTTTCGCTGTGTAAAACTGTCTTACACCCGTTGTATGTGAACGTAAGAATCCATCACACCCGATCATCACGTGGTGCTTAGAAGCGACGAACTGTAGCAACGGTGCACAGTTAGGGGAGAACACTTCTTGAAATTTTTGTAAGGGATCATCTTATTTACTACCGTCGTCCTAAGTAAACAAGATGCATAAACATAATAAACATCACATGCAATTATATAGTTGTGACATGATATGGCCAATATCATGTAGCTCCATTGATCTTCATCTTCGGGGCTCCATGATCATCTTGTCACCGGCTTGACACCATGATCTCCATCATCATGATCTCCATCATCGTGTCTTCATGAAGTTGTCACGCCAACGACTACTTCTACTTCTATGACTAACGTTTAGCAATAAAGTAAAGTAGTTTACATGGCGTTATTCAATGACACGCAGGTCATACAAAAAATAAAGACAACTCCTATGGCTCCTGCCGGTTGTCATACTCATCGACATGCAAGTCGTGAATCCTATTACAAAGAACATGATCTCATACATCACAATTCATCATTCATCACAACTTCTGGCCATATCACATCACATGATCAATCGCTGCAAAAACAAGTTAGACATCCTCTAATTGTTGTTGCATCTTTTACGTGGCTGCAATTGGGTTCTAGCAAGAACGTTTTCTTACCTACGAATCACCACAACGTGATTTTGTCAACTACTATTTACCCTTCATAAGGGCCCTGTTCATCGATTCCGCTCCAACTAAAGTGGGAGAGACAGACACCCGCCAGCCACCTTATGCAACTAGTGCATGTCAGTCGGTGGAACCGGTCTCACGTAAGCGTACGTGTAAGGTTGGTCCGGGCCGCTTCATCCCACAATACCGTTGAGCAAGAAAAGACTAGTAGAGGCAAGTAAGATGACAAAATCCACGCCCACAACAAAATTGTGTTCTACTCGTGCAAAGAGAACTACGCATAGACCTAGCTCATGATGCCACTGTTGGGGAACGTTGCAGAAAATTAAAATTTTTCCTACGGTTTCACCAAGATCCATCTATGAGTTCATCTAAGCAACGAGTCAAGGGAGAGAGTTTGCATCTACATACCACTTGTAGATCGCGTGCGGAAGCTTGCAAGGTGATGATGGAGTCGTACTCGACGTGATTCGAATCACCGATAACCAAGTGCTGAACGGACAGCACCTCCGCGTTCAACACACGTACGGGACGGGAGACGTCTCCTCCTTCTTGATCCAGCAAGGGGAAAGGAGAGGTTGAGGAAGACAGCTCCACCGGCAGCACGACGGCGTGGTGATGGTGGAGAGGCAGTACTCCGACAGGGCTTCGCCAAGCACACAACGGAGGAGGAGAGGTGTTGGGGAGGGGAGGGCTGCGCCTTGGAGGGTGGTCTGGCTGCCCTCCCCTCATCCCTCTATTTATAGGGGGAAGGGAGAAGGGGTCCGGCCCCCTAGAACCCATCTAGGGGGGGTGCGGCGGCCAAGGGGAGAGGGGGAGAGGGTGGCTTGCCCCCCAAGCCAAGGGGGGCGCCCCCTCTAGGGTTCCCCCCCAACCCTAGGCGCAAGGGCCCAAGGGAGGGGGTGCGCCCAGCCCACCAGGGGCTGGCTCCCTGGCCCATGCAGCCCATGTGCCCCCCCGGGAGGGGTGGCCCCTCCCGGTGGACCCCCGGAACCCTTCCGGTGGCCCCGGTACAATACCGGTATGACCCCGAAACTTCCCGGTGTCCGTTTGACAACTTCCCATATATAAATCTTTACCTCCGGACCCTTCCGGAGCTCCTCGTGACGTCCAGGATCCCATCCGGGACTCCGAACAACATTCGGTAGTCACATACTAGTCTTCCTAATAACCCTAGCGTCACCGAACCTTAAGTGTGTAGACCCTACGGGTTCGGGAGACATGCAGACATGACCGAGATGCTCTTAGGTCAATAACCAACAGCGGGATCTGGATACCCATGATGGCTCCCACATGCTCCTCGATGTTGTCATCGGATGAACCACGATGTCGAGGATTCGATCAAACCCTGTACGCAATTCCCTTTGTCAATCGGTACGTTACTTGCCCGAGACTCGATCGTCGGTATCCCAATACCTTGTTCAGTCTCGTTACCGGCAAGTCACTTTACTCGTACCGTAATGCATGATCCCGTGTCCAACACCTTGGTCACATTGAGCTCATTATGATGATGCATTACCGAGTGGGCCCAGAGATACCTCTTCGTCATACGGAGTGACAAATCCCAATCTCGATCCGTGTCAACCCAACAGATACTTTCGGAGATACCTGTAATGCACCTTTATAGTCACCCAGTTACGTTGTGACGTTTGATACACCCAAGGCACTCTTACGATATCCGGGAGTTACACGATCTCATGGTCGAAGGAAGAGATACTTGACATTGGCAAAGCTCTAGCAAAACGAACTACACGATCTTTTATGCTATGCTTAGGATTGGGTCTTGTCCATCACATCATTCTCCTAATGATGTGATCCCGTTATCAACGACATCCAATGTCCATAGTCAAGAAACCATGACTATCTGTTGATCACAACGAGCTAGTCAACTAGAGGCTCACCAGGGACATATTGTGGTCTAAGTATTCACACGTGTATTATGATTTCCGGATAATACAGTTATAGCATGAATAAAAGACATTTATCATAAACATTGAAATATAATAATACTTTTATTATTGCCTCTAGGGCATATTTCCAACACATCTTCCTTCTGGTCCATAAAAAATCTTCGTAAAGTTTTGTGGCATTTGGACTCCGTTTGATATTGATTTTCTGTGATGTAAAAAACATGGAAAAATAGCAACTGGCACTTGGCACTATGTTAATAGGTTAGTACCAAAAAATGATATAAAATGATTATAAAACATCCAAGATTGATAATAAAACAACATGGAACAATTGAAAATTATAGATACGTTGGGGACGCATCAAACACGAGAGAGAGAGAGAGATCAATGGTGATTTTTTTCTGGAGGTAGGTGATGATGTGGTATGAAGAGATAAGTGAGGGGGCCCACGTGGGGACCACAACCAACCAGGGCGCGCCTGGGGGTCCTAGCGTGCCTAGGTGGGTTGTGCCCACCTGGTGCACCTCCCTCTGATGTTATTTGCACCAAAAATTCTTAAATATTCAGGAAAAAATCGTATTAAATTTTCAGGGCATTTTGAGAATTTTTATTTTTGGGTCATTTTTTATTTCATGGTAAATTCAAAAAACAGACAAAACATGGCATTTTATTTTATTTAACTAATAAAAACATAGAACAAAAAGTAGGGACATAAGGTAGTGCTTACTAAATTCATCAACTTCACACCTCTCAAAAATTATCCATTAATAAGGTTGATCAAGTCTTATTAACAGCAACTTTCGATTAGCATGAAACCGAAGAACTTCCGTAAACCACTAAGTTACCTCAACGGGGACATGAATGTCCCCAACTATAAGCGTTTCATTTTTTTTGACAGTAGGTAGAGGTAGTTGAAAACTTCCAATAATGATTGTCGAAGATTTTTCAATAACATACCATTCACTTGGAATTGTTTCTTCGGAAAGTGCATCGTATGCTCATTGCTATTGATATGAAAAGTGAACTTGCTTTTATTGCAATCAATAACAGCCCCTACAGTATTCAAAAAGGGTCTACCAAGGATAATAGACATGTTGTCGTCCCCGGCCATCTCAAGTATAACAAAGTCAGTCAAAATAGTAACATTAGCAACAACAACGGGCACATCCTCACAAATACCGATAGGTATGGCAGTAGATTTGTCACCCATTTGGAAAGATATTTCGGTAGGTGTGAGTTTATTCAAATCAAGTTTTTTATATAAAGAGAAAGGCATAACACTAACACCAGCTCCCAAGTCACATAAAGCAGTTTTCACATAATTACTTTTGATGGAGCAAGGTATAGTTGGTATTCCCAGATCTCCAAGTTTTTAGGTACTCCATCCTTAAAAGTATAATTAGCAAGCATGGTGGAGATTTCAGCTTCCGGTATTTTTCTCCTATTGGTGATGATGTCTTTCATATACTTTGCATAAGGAGGCATTTTCAAGATATCAGTCAAGCGGGTACGCAAAAAGACTAGCCTCGGCATTTCAGCAAAGCATTCAAATTCTTCATAATCTTTCTTTTTAGTTGACTTAGGTGCAAATGGCATAGGTTTTTGAACCCATTGTTCTCTTTCCTTACCGTGTTTCCTAGCAACAAAGTCTCTTTTATCGTATTTTTTATTTTTAGGTTGTGGGTTATCAAGATGAACTGCAGGTTCTATCTCAACATCATTGTCTGGTTCTTCATTATTTGATTAACTATCTTCATGAACCTCATCATTAAAAATTTCATTATCAGAAGGTGAGTGTTCACTACCAGGTTGAGTTTCAGCATCGGAGATAGAGACTTCATTATCAAGAGGTTTTTCTACTTCAGGTTCACTAGAGTCATGCAAAGTCCTATCATTTTTATTCTTCTTTTTATTTTTAGAAGGACTACGGGCATCAGCGTTAGCTCTTTGAGAGTATTGTTCAATTCTTTTTGGGTGTTCCTCAGGATAAAGTGATTCCTGAGTCATGTTACCTCCTCTAGTTGCTACTCTAACAGCAAAGTCATGTATGTTATGTTGGGGAACGCGGTAATTTCAAAAAAATTCCTACGCACATGCAAGATCATGGTGATGCATAGCAACAAGAAGGGAGAGTATCATCTATGTACCCTCGTAGACCATAAGCGGAAGCGTTATGACAACGTGGTTGATGTAGTCGTACGTCTTCATGATCGACCGATCTAGCACCGAAGGTACGGCACCTCCGCGATCTGCACACGTTCAGCTCGGTGACGTCCCGCGAACTCACGATCTAGTAGAGCTTCGAGGGAGAGTTTCGTCAGCACGAAGGCATGATGACGGTGATGATGATGCTACCGGAACAGGGCTTCACCTAAGTACCGCTACGATATGACCGAGGTGGATTATGGTGGAGGGGGCACCGCACACGGCTAAGAGATCAATGATCAACTTGTGTGTCTATGGGGTGCCCCCCTCCCCCATATATAAAGGAGTGGAGGAGGGGGGAGGCCGGCCCTCCTAGGCGCGCCCCAAGGGGAGTCCTACTCCCACCGGGAGTAAGACTCCAACCCTTCCAAGAGTAGGAGTAGGAGAGAGGGAAGGAGGAGAGAGGGGGAGGAAAGGGGGGGTGCGCCCCCCCTCCTTGTACAATTCGGACTAGAGGGAGAGGGGCGTGCGGCTTGCCCTGGTCGCCCCTCCTCTTCTCCACTAAGGCCCAATAGGCCCATTACACTCCCGGGGGGTTCCGGTAACCCCTTGGTACTCCAGTATTTGTCCAAACTTGCCCGGAACCTTTCCGAAGTTCAAACATAGTCATCCAATATATCAATCTTTATGTATCGACCATTTCAAGACTCCTCGTCATGTCCGTGATCATATTCGGGACTCCGAACTACCTTCGGTACATCAAAACACATAAACTCATATTACCAATCGTCACTGAACGTTAAGCGTGCAGACCCTACGGGTTCGAGAACTATGTAGACATGACCGAGACTCGTCTCCAGTCAATAACCAATAGCAGAACTTGGATGCTCATATTGGCTCCTACATATTCTACGAAGATCTTTATCGGTCAAACCGCATAACGGAATACGTTGTTCCCTTTGTCATCGGTATGTTACTTGCCTGAGATTCGATCGTCGGTATCTCAATACCTAGTTCAATCTCATTACCGGCAAGTCTCTTTACTCATTCTGTAATGCTACATCCCATAACTAACTCATTAGCTACATTGCTTGCAAGGCTTATTGTGATGTACATTACCGAGAGGGCCTAGAGATACCTCTCCGACAATCGGAGTGACAAATCCTAATCTTGATCCATGCCAACTCAACAAACACCATTGGAGACACCTGTAGAGCACCTTTATAATCACCTAGTTACGTTGTGACGTTTGGTAGCACACAAAGTGTTCCTCCAGTATTCGGGAGTTGCATGATCTCATAGTCATAGGAACATGTATAGTTATGGAGAAAGCAATAGCAACAAACTAAATGATCATCTTGCTAAGCTAATGGATGGGTCAAGTCAATCACATCATTCTCTAATGATGTGATCCTGTTAATCAAATGAAAATTCATGTCTATGGTTAGGAAACATAACCATCATTGATTCAACGAGCTAGTCAAGTAGAGGCAAACTAGTGGCACTCTGTTTGTCTATGTATTCACACATGTACTAAGTTTCCGGTTAAT
Organism: Triticum aestivum; assembly: GCF_018294505.1. Lineage (NCBI taxonomy): Eukaryota > Viridiplantae > Streptophyta > Magnoliopsida > Poales > Poaceae > Triticum > Triticum aestivum. Next base: position 235,869,249 of record NC_057809.1, read on the forward strand.
ACAATTCTAGCATGAATAATAAACATTTATCATGATATAAGGAAATATAAATAACAACTTTATTATTGCCTCTAGGGCATATTTCCTTCAGTCTCCCACTTGCACTAGAGTCAATAATCTAGATTACATTGTCATGTGATTTAACATCAATAGTTCACATCTTTATGTGATTAGTTCACATCTCCATGTGACTAACACCCAAAGGGTTTACTAGAGTCAATAATCCAGTTCACATTGCTATGTGATTAACACCCAAAGATTGATCATGTTTTGCTTGTGAGAGAAATTTAGTCAATGGGTCTGCCACATTCAGAGCCATATGTATTTTGCAAATTTCTATGTCTATAATACTCTGCACGGAGCTACTCTAGCTAATTGCTCCCACTTTCAACATGTATCCAGATCGAGACTTAGAGTCATCTAGATCGATGTAAAAATCTTGCATCAACGTAAGTCTTTACGACGAACTCTTTTATCACTCCATAACCGATAAATATTTCCTTAGTCCTCTAAGGATAATTTTGACTGTTGTCCAGTGATCTACTCCTAGATCACTATTGTACCCCCTTGCCAGAATCATGCTAAGGTATACAATAGGACTGGTACACAGCATAGCATACTTTATAGAACCTATGACTGAGGCATAGGGAATGACTTTTCATTCTCTTTCTATTTTCTGCTATGGTCGGGTTTTGAGTCTTTACTCAACTTCACACCTTGCAACACAGACAAGAAATCCTTCTTTGACTATTCCATTTTGAACTACTTCAAAATCTTGTCAAGGTATGTACTCATTGAAAAATCTTATCAAGCTTCTTGATCTATATCTGTAGGTCTTGATGCTCAATGTGTAAGCAGCTTCACCGAGGTCTTTTCTTTGAAAAACTCCTTTCAAACACTCCTTTATGCTTTCCAGAAAATTCTACATTATTTCCGATCAACAATATGTCATTCACATATACTTATCAAAAATGATGTAGTGCTCCCACTCACTTTCTTGTAAATACAGGCTTCACCGCGAGTCTGCATAAAACCATATGCGTTGATCACTTTATCAAAGCATATATTCCAACTCTGAGATGCTTGCACCAGTCCATAGATGGATCGATGGAGCTTGCTCACTTTGGTAGCACCTTTAGGATCGACAAAACCTTCTGGTTGCATCATATACAACTCTTCTTTAAGAAATCCATTAAGGAATGCAGTTTTGACATCCATTTGCCAGATTTCATAAAATGTGCAACTGCTAACATGATTCGGACGGTCTTTTAAGCATCAATACGAGTGAGAAAATCTCATCGTAGTCAACACCTTGAACTTGTCGAAAACATTTGTAACACCCCGGATATGATTTACCCAATATGTACTCCAACTCTTGTCGTTTCCGGCCTTATGTTATTTTATTTTCTCGGGTTCGGGTCCTTGCCTCCGTGTGTTGTTATCGTTGTCATGCATCTCATATCATGTCATCATGTGCTTTGCATTTGCATACGTGTTCATCTCATGCATTCGAGCATTTTCCCCGTTGTCCATTTTGCATTCCGGCGCTTCGTTCTTCTCCGGTGGCCATTTCTACCTTTCTTTCGTGTGTGGGGATTAAACATTTCCAGATTGGACCGAGACTTGCCAAGCGGCCTTGGTTTACTACCGGTAGATCGCTTGTCAAGTTTCGTACCATTTGGACTTCGTTTGATGCTCCAACGGTTAACCGAGGGACTGAAAAGGCCTTGTGTGTGTTGCAGCCCAACACCCATCCAATTTGGCCCAAAACCCACCTAAACCATCTCCATCATCTAGAGCGTTCGATCACGATCGCGTGGCCGAAAACCGCACCTTATTTGGACACTCCTAGCTCCCCCTATGCCTATTTATACCTCCCCCATTCGAAATCTCGGGTCATTCCACCCCTAACCCTAGATCCGCCCCTCTCCGCGCGGCCGGACATGTCCGCCGGCCGCCGGACAGCGTCCGCCGCCGCCTGCAGCGAATCACAACACGCCAAGTGGCACTGCGCCCACTTCCCCGCCGCCACGCCCACTGGCCCGGAGCAGGCCCGCCCGCGCTGCGCCCGGGCCAGATCGAGCGCGCCC